>NW_026712654.1:0-212940 GCF_030625045.1 Achroia grisella | reverse complement strand
GATGACATTCTCATAACGGGAAAGGACAGGGCAGAGCATTTAAATAATTTAAATACGGTCCTAGAACGCCTGCAAAATGTAGGATTAACGTTACAGAAAGAAAAGTGTCAATTTTTTATGGACGAAATCCAATACCTTGGCTACATAATTACCAAGGATGGCCTTAAAAAGTCACCAGATAAAATTAAAGCTATGGTGGAGGCTCCAGTTCCACTAATGTTAACCAACTACAGTCATTTTTGGGGCTTATTAACTACTATAGGAATTTTGTACCTAATGCATCAAGTATACTTAACCCCTTATATGCACTATTAAAAGAGGGTTGTAAATGGGACTGGACCATACAACATGACATCGCTTTTAAATCAATAAAAAAGGCACTGACGTCAGAACAAACTCTAGCGCACTTCGATCCACACGCAAAATTGATATTAACGGTAGATGTGTCACCCAGTGGCTTAGGAGCAATTCTGTCACAAATTGCAGCGGACGGGATCGAAAGACCTATTTCATTTGCGTTGCGCACTCTAAACGCCGCCGAGAAACGATACGCACAAACCCAAAGGAGGCAACGGCCATTATCTTCGGTGTGCGGCGTTACCATCAATATTTATATGGTAGATCTGTATCGTTTATAATAAGAACGGATCATAAGCCCTTAATTTCGATATTTGGACCATACAAAGGCATACCGGAAGTAACAGCGAACAGGTTGCAACGGTATGCGTTGTTTCTTAGTGGTTATTGTTATATTATAGAATATATACGTAGCGCTGATAACAGCGCAGACTACCTGTCTCGGGCGACCGTACCTGGCCCCGTCCCCACCCGCCGGTGCTCCCGCCTCTGTCGTCCGCGCCTAGTAATATTAAGTGCGCGTGCACCGAACAGTGTATCTCTAACGAATGCGACGAGTTAACATGCGATAAGGCGACGTATATTTGTTTTACTACGGACGGCAGTATACCAATAACTCTGTCTAAGTCGCGAGAAGAGACTATGAAAGATGCAATTTTGAATCGAGTATTAAAATATATACAAAATGGATGGCCAGCTAAAATGTTTCACCTTTGTAGATTACAATTATCGTTAGAAAATGGCTGTATTATGAGAGGTCATAAGGTCGTCATTCCGGAGAGTTTATACACGATTATTTTAAATGAATTGCATTCTTCTCATTTAGGTATAGTCAAAACTAAGGCCGAAGCGCGGTCACGATTTTGGTTTCCAGGAATCGATCAAGTATTGGAAAGAATGATAGGATCATGCGATATATGCATTCAGTTACGGCCGTCCCCCCGCGCGCGCCCCCTCCTGCTGGGAATATCCATTTTTCGCCTTTTGATAGGATACACATCGACTATTTAGGTCCAATAAAAGGTTGTACGTATTTAGTAGTAGTAGACGCCCACACGAAATGGGTTGAAGTGTACAATATGAATACTAATACGACGTCCGGCGCAGTGATCGAAAAATTATGCGATTTTATGTCGAGGTATGGAGTACCAAAAACGCTAGCGAGTGATAACGGTACTGCTTTTTGTTCTCACGACTTTGAAAGCTTTTGTATTTCCAACGGAATATCACACGTCACATCGGTATACCACCCTGCGAGCAATGGGCAAGCTGAAAGCTTCGTCAAAGTAGTGAAAAAGGGAATTAAATCATGTCTTTTGTCACGTTGTAATGTAAGAGAAACAAAGATTAAATTACTAAAATATCTCATGGATTACCATAACTCCGTACACACCACAACGGGTTTATCGCCCGCTCAAATGGTATTTGGCCGTAAGTTAAGATCGCGACTAGATTTGATTAATCCAACATCATCATCACCCTCGTCACCGACCGTATCTAATCATGTACAAAATAAACAGTGTACGCAAATTAAGTTACACGCGAAAACTAAAACGAGGGATTTTAACAAAAATGATAGTGTGATATATAAAAAATATACAAATAAAAATTGTTATACATGGTGTAAGGGCATAATAGTTAAACGATTGGGTAAAGTGTTGTATATAATACAAGATACATATAGCCTAGAATGTGTCAAAAGACACAAAAATCAATTGTTATTATATAACGGGAGTAGTAACAACCATGAGCAAAGTACAGATGGAAGTACGTACTTACCTAGTCCTCTGCCGTTGCCGCCGTCGTCACTGCCGCGGCCCCGATTGACGCTGCACCAGTCGTCTCCTCCACCTGCAATGACGTCATCGCTGCCGTCAACGCCTGTCCCCGTGTCACCGCAAGCAACGGGTTCCGATCCGTTATCACCTACCTTATTGCACCCGGAACAATTGGCATTATCGTACGAGTCGCCAGACTGGAGTTGCCGGGCCCGAGAGAGAAGAGCAGAAATTTATGAACCAAATGATTCGGCGCATTCAGAAGACTCTGCAGTGAATGATAGGTTGGGAACACAGTCAGATAATGATGACTTTCAGGAAGCGGAAAATATATGATGAATATTAAATACCCTGACGGTCAAACCATGAACGGCTTATTAATATATATATATATCTTGAGTTAGTTGAACTAGTTCCACAATAATTACAAAATGTACAACTATTGTTAAAACTTTGATTTTCTTAATATTGTTTTTGTTTTTTTTATGGGTTTTGTAATAAGGGGAGGGATGTTAGGTATGTTGGTACACCTGTGTGGCTGCGCCCACCATCAAGCTGTCTTATAATAAAGCAGTGCGATACGAACCCGTGTACGTTTCACTTGTCTTCACTACGCATATCTAACAGTTACTGAGCGTATGAAGAGAAGACGCAACGGCGGATCAGGGGAGCGTCATGGAGGTCTTGGGAGTCATGAGGGGTCATGACTCTCCCCCGCCAGCCCAGGACTTAGGTAGACCACTAATTGAACTAAAAAATAATGAAACATTGTTACTTAAAATATAACACTTAAAGTACTATAACACTAAAAGCAAAATAAGTATTTTCAAAATGAATTACCTTTTGAGTTTTTGTCCAAAGCTCAGATATTTTATTTATTTTAGGTATATCAATCATTACATAGTAGTAGTTGTAGTATAAAACAAAGTCGCTGTCGCATCTAACCAATACATAAATAAAGAAAGAAGACTTTTTGGCTCTGAATATATTTCAAAAATCAATTACTTGTGTTGATCCGAATATATACAGATACCGTAACGGTCTATTAATTATGAATTATACTATATATATTAATACCTAATCTAGATATTTTATTTTGACGAGACTCCGTGTAGTAGTAGTATCCGATAAGGGTATGCGAACCCTAAGTATTATTTCAAAATGGCCAGTAATGTCGAAGAAATAAGCATTTGAATTTCAAATCAACTTACCAAACGGACACTCAAGGTTCGATTCCGGCAATCGACTTTTTTTTATTGTTATTTTTTTTGTTTTATCTTTATTCTATATTTTAAATTAACTATTTTAATAATTAAATTAATTTAATCGAACAAAAAGTTGTTAAGTATTACATTAATTTAAATTTACATTAACTATTATACTTTCTAAATTGTAAAGCAGCGAACAATTATAGTAGGATCTTATAAATAATTAAGACAACAAGTAAAACATTTCAAATGTATTTTCTTTATTATTACAAAATATTTTTTTATGTATAATATAATAGTTAATGTCACTTAAAATTAATTTAATACTTAACTACGTTTTTCTCGTATAAATTAATTTAATTATTAAAATATTTAATTTTAAATAATAATTTAAAAAAAAAAAAAAAAAATAAATAATAATAGTCAATGGTGGGAATCGAGCCCGGGGTGTCTGTGTGGACTTACCACGGTACACAGGTACACTCCTAACTAGGCCATTCTACTTTTGTTCCTTCTTGTGAAAAAACTGGTATATGTATAAGTTACACATACAATTTCAAAAACTTATTTCTTCAAAACTACTGGCCATTTATTTATTTATTCTTTATTGAACAAAAAAAAAAAAAATTTTTGTACAACAGGCGAGCTTAATGCCGTATGGCATTCTCTCCCAGCTAACCTTAGGGTATAAACAGAAAGCGTAATGGGGTATTAGCGAGAGCTGTTTTAAATTTGCTAATACATATAAATAACTATGCAAGATATATATATACATATATATATTATATAAATATACAGTAAACAAAATTATTATATACATGTATGAATAAGTAAGATATATATTGAAATAATAAAATAATAAATACATACATACACGTTAAATATAGATAAATATACTAAAACTAATGCAATGCACAATAGTTAAAGCTAATTCTGCTGATTCTGAGTACTCAATAAGTATTTAAATAATTTATCTTTATAAAGTGGCTTAGATCGTGTTTTACGTAGGTCTACAGGTAATTGGTTCCAAAGGCTAATCGCAGTAACTGTAAATGAGTTGGACATAAAGCCTGAAAGATGTGAGGGAGTTGAGAGAAGGAGGTTATGGGATGAGCGAAGATCACGGGAATGGGAATCTCTGATAAACTGAAATCTATTTTTCAAATAAGTGGGAGAGAGAGGGTCATTAATGATAGAGAAGAGTGCGCATAGGATACGGAAGTCTCTGCGGTTACGGATGGTCAACCATTTAAGTTGTGAGCGAAAATTGGAAACGTGGTCATACTTCCGTAGTCCGAAGATGAACCGAATACAGTTGTTAAGCAGACGCCCTAACTTATTCAGCTGATCTTGCGAAAGGTTAGTAAGACACACGTCAGCATAGTCGAAATGCGGAAGAATTAAGGATTGGACTAGAAGTAATTTAGTCGAAGGTGGGAGAAAGAATTTAAAGCGATATAACACACGCAATATACCTGTAACCCTACGACACACCTCGGTCACCTGCGTATGCCACCTAAGTGTTGGATCAATGATCAAGCCGAGATTCTTAACCTGGGGACAGAATGAAATAATATTGTTCTCAAAACGCAGACACAGATTTTCCGTGTTTAATTTGGATAGCAGTTTAGAGCTACCGACAATTATAGCCTGGCATTTTTGAGGGTTAACTGATAAACCGAAGCGATAAGACCATCGGGATATATTGTTAAGGTCAGCATTCAGTAGATCTACAGCTGCAGAAATACCATTGGGATCGGCTTGAGAATAAAGCTGTAAATCATCTGCATAGAGATGGTAAGAGCATCTGAGGTGAGGTACGATGAGATTAATTAATAGTGAAAATAAAAATGGAGAGAGAATACCGCCTTGTGGAACGCCAGCAATCAATTCACACCAGTCAGATAGATTTTGTCCAGAACGAACGGCCTGCTTGCGACCACGAAGACGGAGAACCATTCCAGTACTGACGGGGAGAAGTTAAGATATGAAAGTAGCTCCAAAAGTAAATCATGGTCGACACAGTTAAAGGCATTAGAAAAGTCTAATATAGTAAGACGGGTGTTTTCCATGCCATCACGAATGTCTTCAGTTACATTAAGTAACGCAGTGGTAGTACTGTGTCCAGGACGAAAACCAGACTGAAAGGGACTAAGAAAGTTAGTGTTAGCTATAAATGACGAAACTTGTCTATGAGTAATAATTTCAAGAACTTTTGAGAGATATGGTAATATTGAAATAGGTCTATAATGACTTGGAAGAGTGGGATTAGTGATTTTGGGAAGTGGAATAACGCATGCTTTTAGCCATAAATTCGGAAAGCAGCCAGTAAATAGGGAGAAATTGACAATGTGAGTAAGAATTGGGAGAATTGTGTCTAATAAAAGAAGGATCATAGTTCTACTCACATTGTCTCGACCTTTAGCATTAGATTTAATAGAAGAAATAGCTTTGCGTATATCATCGTCAGTAACTGGAGAAAATGTGAATGAGGTAGAAGTAAGTGCAGGCATGGATTTGATTTCCTGTAAAGTTGATTCTTTCGTGGTACTGTTGAGAGGTGTCACAGACGAGAAGTGTTTATCCTTACTTCCTTATCCTTATCCTTACTAATATTATAAATGCGAAAGTAACTCTGTCTGTCTGTCTGTCTGTCTGTCTGTCTTGCTTTCACGCCAAAACTACCGAACCGATTTAAATGAAATTTAGTACGCAGATAGTCTAGACACAGAGGAAGGACATAGGCTACTTTTTAATGCGTAAAAAGGGTTGTAAGGGGTTCAAAATGGAAATACAAGGTTATCTTTATGTGGTTGAATCCTTATTCGTCATCTTTTCATTTCACTAGCTAACAACCAATCAACACATCGCGTGCGTTTGCGCCAATAAGGTATCCATCACAGAGAACAAAACCACAGATAACATAATGTAAAACGAAAGATCTTGCCGGAAACATGACGTTTACGTTTCGCGAAAATATTGTTTTTTGACACTTTTTTATGATAAAATCGTGTATCGTATATCGTGTGTATGTGTTTTTTCTTTAAACCTGAAATTGGCCGATTGCGAGACAATTATGGCGATTTTTTTTATTAATTTGTTTTACGGCTCTGGGTACAAGTCCTTTTTAGCCCAACTTAAAGTTTTACAATATAAATTACAAAAATTAAAGTTAATGTCCAATGTCAAATAATAATAAACGTCAAATATTGTTTCCCTGTTCTGACAAACTTAAAAAAAAAACTTAATAACAATCACAATTTCTTCACATTTTATTATTTACATTTTTTAAAGTGTTGTGGTGTGGCACTATCTGAAATTAAATTATTTACCCATTTTTGTAGGTTATACAGAAATAATGTGTGGGTGTTTATTTAAAAAGCATTAACACAAAATTAATAAAGTATAGGTATTAATAAATATATGGTTGTTGTATCAAAATAGAATTTTCTTATTTTTCACTAAAATAAAAACTAACTGTCTCTTTTATAAAATAAATGACCTTTTCATTGTGTCATATATTATGGAACTATTTCAATTATTTAGCTGATTGTAAGAAACAAAATGTTGGTTTGTAGATTAATACTGTAAAATTATTATTTGTACGGAAACGATAAAAATATATTTTTGTGCTGCGACAAAAACTAATATTATAAATGTGAAAGTAACTCTGTCTGTCTGTCTCGCTTTCACGCCAAAACTACTGAACCGATTTGAATGAAATTTGGTATACAGATAGTCTAGACCCTGAGAACGGACATAGGCTACTTTTTAATGCGAAAAAGGGTTGTAAGGGGTTAAAAGGGGGATGAAAGATTGTATGGAAGAATCGTCATTTTTGAAGCTAGAAGCTTGAAACTTATTTTTGAGACTGTTGATTAAATATAAATAAAAATGACATTCAATGTTTGTAAAAAATTACCCTTAAGGGGGTAAAATAAAATAGGGGATGCAAGTTTTTATGTAAAATCGTCATTTTTGAAGCTAGAAGCTTGAAACTTATTTTTAAGGCTGTTGTTTAAATATTAATACATCTGACATTCATTGTTTGTAAAAAAATTACCCTTAAGGGGGTAAAATAAAATAGGGGATGCAAGTTTTAATGTAAACACGTCATTTTTGAAGTTAGAAGCTTGAATCTTATTGTTGAGACTGTTGATTAAATATAAATACATATGACATTCATTGTTTGTAAAAAAAAATACCCTTAAGGGGGTAAAATAAAATAGGGGATGCAAGTTTTTATGTAAAATCGTAATTTTTGAAGCTAGAAGCTTGAAACTTATTTTTGAGGCTGTTGATTAAATATAAATAAATATGACATTCATTGTTTGTAAAAAAATTACCCTTAAGGGGGTAAAATAAAATAGGGGATGATAGTTATTATGTAAATTCGTAATTTTTTAAACTAGAACGATGAACCTATTTTCATTGGTTCTTTTGGGATAGATTTTTAAATACCCCACTAATGTTATAACTGTGAAAGTAACTCTGTTTGTCTTTCTGTCAGTCTTACGCTCCAAAACAAAACAAAAATTTAAATGAAATTTGGTTCACAGTTAGTTTACACCCGGACAAAGAATATAGGGTACTTTTGAATGTGAAAAAAGGATTGTAAGGGGGTTGCAATGGTACGCTGTATGGAAGAATCGTCATTTTTTAAAACTAGAAGTTTGAGACTCATTTTTAGGCTGTTGTTTAAATATCAATAAATATGACATTCAATGTTTGTAAAATTTTTACTCTTAGGGGGAGGGGGGTAGTAAAATAAAATAGGGAATGAAAGTTATTGTGGAAATTTGCTGTTTGTGTGGTTGTGGAAGCTAGAACGATTAAACTTTTTTCTTTGTCTTTTTAGGGTTAGTTTATTAAATACCTTACTGATATTATAAATGTGAAAGTAACTTTGTCTGTTTGTCTCGCTTACACACCAAAAATACTGAACCGATTTAAATTGAAATTTGAAACACACATAGATAGACTAGATCCTGAGAAAGGACATAGGTTACTTTTTAATGTGAAAAAGGGTTGCAAGAGGATTGAAAGGGTAGATCCAAGGTTATATAGATGTATCGTCATGTTTAAAGCTAGAAGCTTGAAATTTATTTTTTAGCCTATTGATTAAATATTTATTTTTACTTTTTATCATTTTTTAAGCTAAAACGATGAAACTTATTTATTTGACTTATATTGTGTTAATTGAGTTAAATATTTTTTCATTATTTACGCGGACGAAGTCGCGGGTACAGCTAGTTGAGAATATTTGGTGGAATATTTGAATTGGAGACGGCTGGAGCTTTCCCAAAACCAAGAGAGTTCAAAAATTTCCATACATCTGCTGAAGGAGTATTTAAAATATTATTGTGGATATGTCGGCGTTTTGCTACTCTTACCATCTGATTGCAGCGATTCCTAGCTCGTTTAAAAAGTTGAAAGCTGACAGGACTTCTTTCTTTCTTATAGGATCGAAAGGCCTTATCCCTTCTCGCCATTGCCTTACGAACATCTTCTGTAATCCACGGTGCAGGTGGGCGACGCAATTTTACAGCACGGACGGGAGCGTGTTTGTCAAATAACTGTAAAATGTGTGTATTAAACAGTGAAATTTTGTCATTAATATCGGTAGAATTCAACAGTGGCTTCCAGTCGATTAATGTAGCATCCCGGTTCAATAAGGTGGTATCAATTTTATTAAAATTACGTACGTTAGCAATGATTGGCTTTAGCTTAAGAGGTTTGATCCTATAAGAAAGAAGCAGAAGGTCATGACGTGAAAAGGCCGGTGCCGAGTATTGATTATAGTCAATGACATAATCTTTGGAGGATGTGCAAATAATATCCAGCCAGGAATCGTCTGTGTCAGGGTTCTGATGAGTCGGTCGTAATGGTAAGATAGAGAGATCCGCTGTGTCGAGGATTGACCTGAGTTTGCGTGATTGTGTTGTATCCCTCAACAGATTAGTGTTAAAGTCTCCCATGACGATAATATGATTATAAGACGCGTTTAAAAAATCAATTGCATCATCAAGGTCGACGAAATAATCTGTTGAGGGCGGACAGTACACAACTCCGACTGCAACTTTCGTCCCATTGAAGTCAACTTCTACTATTAACATTTCAGCTGTGCCCCTGTATTCAGAAGGTGAAGACAATATTACTTTGTATTTAATATTACTTCGCAAGTAAATCGCGACGCCTCCACCACCCTTACCCGTGCGATCATTCCTGATTAAAACATAACCTGGTAGAGGGTAAGTAGTAGAGGGTAAAGCAGGTTTTAACCATGTTTCTGAAATGAGCAAGGCGTGCAGGTTAGGCTCAGAAAACGTGTCTAATAAGTCCGTGTAATGCGCCGGTACACTCTGCGCATTTATGTGGCATACATTAAAAAATTTCAAAAATTCCAACTTACTACATAACAAAGTTTTTATACTATAGCTATCGTTAAAAGATGAATCAGCAGAAAGAAATGACGAATCACTATCACATGAAAGAAATGAGTCTTCGTCTGTTAGCATTGCGTTTTTAAATCAATTAATATTAAAAAATAATATATATTTATACCTAATTCTTAAAATAAATACTATTAAAATACTTAAAAAAACAAAATTACTGAAATATATGAGTACCAAAAAACGCCTTGCAATTTATTTACCTGCCGGCACGCTGTAACAAATTTATAAATACACGACATTAAACATACACATAAAATCTGATGAAACGGAACGCAATTAATATAACAAAAAGTACAATGACAGACTATCAATGACACAATGTTAATCAATCTATGGTTACGTCAATCAACGTCAATACGAGAAACGTCAGTATGACAGTTGAAATAGCAGTAACTAAAAAGTAAAAAGTGCAGTTAATAAAACAATAACAATATTAGACGGTGTTTGCGCCTGTATACCTATTTTCCTTTCCTTACGTCCTCTCCACATCTATCTCTTTCCTTGGGAAGGAATCTGAAAAGGACAGAGATGTTTCGCTCGAGCCCGATCGGCGAGACTCGGGCTGTCGCGCACGTAGTCATTCGGAGATCGTTGAACGGTGGCTATCATAGTTTTTTCATCCGCATTAAAATTAGTATTTTGGACAATATATAAACTGATTTAGTATATTTTTGCATATAGACAATATTTGTGTGTTGTGAAGTGTCATAGTGTGCTGGTGCAGCATCGTACAAGAACGAGAGGACGGCCGGCCTCCGGGAAGACATCGAGTAATCCAGGTACCTTGCCTCCTTTCATCCTAAAAATCAAATATACAGTCCACTTTCCACTTTCCACTTTCCATTTTCATTTGCGCATTTTATACACCATTTTTTGGCCACTTCGGCCGGATATTATATAGCCATTTGGTTCTTTCTGCTGCACCCCGCAATTAGTAGTATAATTCAAATAAGCATAATAGGTAGGTACTTCACGCATACCGCGTTATAGCCATCATAAAATCACTTCGAGTTATTCCATTTCGCATCAGTTTGTTTCGTATGCATTTATGAATAGTTCAATTATCGCCTATTAGTTGTGGGTAGTTATAAAACTACTACTTGTATTACAATAGAACAATCTCGAATTTTGTTACGCATTTGTTAATTTTAATAGTAGGTATATAGTAATTATATCAAAATGTCGTTATCCGACTTAGAAATTAAATTAAACAATTTGATCTCAAGAAGGTCAGCTTATTTCGAGCGGGTTCAAAGTATTTATAATTCTGCAAAAAATTTAGTTGACGATGTTTCTATTGAATTGTTTTTATCGAAAGTTGAATCGTTGGATTTTATACGGAACGACTATTTAAGTACGTTGGAATCTATAAACGCTATAGAAACAAGGTTGAAACCTAATCATCAGCCCAGCCATCAGGCTTGGCTGGCATTTGAAGATTTGTATTGTTATATAAAAAGACAGATTACAAAGTTGAATCTGTCACACGATTCTAAACCTAATATATCAGCATCTGAGCCGATTAAGAGTTCTAGACCAAAATTACCAGCCCTCCAAATTCCTGAATTTTCAGGAGATGTGACAGTTTGGAATTTATTTCATTCTACTTTCTTGTCAGCAGTACATAATAACGACTCACTTACTGATTTGGAAAAATTGCATTGTCTGTTAGGTAAACTCACGGGGCAGGCTAGGTCTGTATGCGCAGGCTTAACTCCGTGCGCATCCAATTATAGTATTATTTACGAGACATTGGTTAATAGATATGAAGATCTGCGGTTTCAAGCAACAACTTATTTGGATAATATTTTTAACATAGTCTAGTAAGTATGATGTAATTGACAAAAATTATATCTCGATACAGTCTAGTTTATATTTATACAATACTAGCTAACTCTATTTACATAATATGTTTTTAAATTATTGCCTCTGTGTTGTGTAAAATTTCATAAAAATACATTGAGTAGATTTTGCGTGAAAGAGTAGCCATCCATCATACTCTCAAAGTTTAGCGTTTTTAAAAAGAAGTAAGATATATATATTAATACGTATATATAGATGGGTTAGAGACAGTTTCATACACTGTCGACGTACCAGTAGTACTGATCTTGAACAAATATTTGAAATGTTTATAGATATATTTAAATCCATAGTGGCAGACCGAGAATATTGTTTGAAAAAGTATCAAAATAATTCAATATTTATAAAAAGAACGGTGGAGAAGCTGCCAGCAGCAATTTTCTTGTATTTACGCCGTACATCCCTACTACTATAACATCACCGGCGCCCCTGGGCGCCCCTCCGATCGATCCCCCGTCCAATTCAAGTCCAAGCAAGAATAAGTTTATTTGCGGACAACGTTATAATTTTAATTTTCATACTGCTTTCTTGATATATGATAGCGTAGCGGCTTTTGTATTGATTGCCGCATGCATCCTTATGTAAAGTGCGAATACTGTAACTACCATATAGTAATTTTTGTAGCTGTGACGTGGTCGTGTGGAATGAGTAGTCATGCTCACTAAAATGTCCAGACATGTGGCGGCGTGGTGGGCCGGGTCAATGGGCTCCCTAAAATATGGTCGAGCGCAGTGATGGCTGGCTCAACCGTCATACTCGTGAACGTGTGCTGCTTGTGGGGACTGGTCTGCTCTTATCACTACGACTGATTTAATCTTATTGCATGATTATATTTGACCCAAAAAATTAGTGCTTGTTGGTAGTTTGTATTCACACGTTTCGACTTGTAAATGTAAACTTACAAGGATTATTTAAAAGAGCAACACACAAGTTTCTTGCTCGTTCTTCTTGTGATGAGACAGCTTTCCGAACGAGTGGTAGATAAAAAACAAATTGTTATGACTATTCAAAAGTGCTTAAATTAAGTTTATTTGAATAAATGATTTTCTATTCTATTCTATTCTATTCTATTCAAACGGGGATCGATATTACGACGGCCTGAGCCGAGGTTCGAGCCCCTAGTATTGCCCTCAGACTAAAGTCGTATCAGTCAGGCAGGAGCTGGCCTTCAGCCGCTCCATAAGTCCTTCCGCGGGTTTGGAGTGCCATCTGTACTCGCCCCCTAATGTCCGGTTAAGCTGTAAAGGCCAGCTGCGGCCAACAGCATTAGAGTAGTCCGAAAAAAAATAACTATAACATTAGATGTATATGCGATAGTTCGTCCGTTTATTTGTTAGTTTTTCACGATTACACGGCATTACATTTTTAATGTAGATGAAGAGGACTGGCATAAACTCTATCTTTTATCACCAAATAAGCAGATAAAGTCACGGGCAACACTAAGCTAACTATAATGTGTGACATGCAACACAGCCATTATATGGCTACTATCTACTCTACTTACACCAACCAAGGACTAAACATTAAACTAAAATTTACGAAACAACCATGCCTACCATGCCAACTGGAATGTTACGTAAATCAACCTGTACGAGTGACCGACAGACCCACTGTGGCCGGTTTAAATAGTATTTTCTACCATTTCGTGTGTGTAGAGCTGTTTTATTTACATTGAATTAATCTGGAATTTAAGATTTAACATTATTAAAGTTGTTACATAGATACACACATAATACATGAATACATAAATTATGTGTGTATTAAATTGTCGAAGACAATGTATGTATTTATGTATATATTGTACATGTGTGCAAAGTTTTGTTTATAAGTTTCATGTATTTTAAACATATAATGCACTGCTCCATACAAATTTCATACACCTCCGTCCGCAGTATACATAAAGCAAAGACTTTGTACACGTTTCTTAGAAAATTGCGCGGACGGGGACGTATGAAATTTCGGAACTTATAGTTTATATAGAAAAAGAGCACGGAATGTTTATATTTTTTTTAAATTCTGCATAAAACATACATTCAACCAATAGAAATAAAATATTACACACACTACTAATATTTTACCAATACATAAGAAAACGTGAATCTCAAATAATGTCAATATTGTTAATTGTTAACTTAAAACCTATGTCTAGTACAACCGCTGAAAGTCTAGAATCATTCGTTGATAAGTTCGCATCATCTGTTGCGGCCTTAAAAAACCTAAAATTGGATAATTTAGCAGAATTTGTATTTTTATACCTCGCATTAAAACGTTTAGACCCAGATATAGTTCGTTTGTTCGATATGGAATACCGCGGTTCTGTGATACCCAGTTTCGACAGCTTAGTTACATTTTTACGTGAACAAATTAAAATATTGCACAGAACTCCTTTTGTAAAATTACATCAAAATAAATCCGAACGTGTCGTTCCCAGAATAACTAAACAGACACACACGTATTCTAGTACAACACAGTGTACACGGGCGAATGTAAACAATAATAATATGGTCAAACAGTTTTGTTCTTTATGCAATTCGTCAGTGCCACATGATAATTTGTATAAATGTGCCGCTTTTTGTAATATGTCCCCATACGATCGATATTTATTTGTTAGAGGTCATAGTTACTGTCTAAATTGTTTGAGTAGTAAACATAAAATAGCAAATAGTAATTCTGGTATTAATTGTAAGGTGTGTAATAGAAAATATCATTCGATGTTGCATTTCGTTACTAACACCGGCAGGCCGTATGCACAAAACGGCCGCGACCGGTCGCTCGCCGCACCCGCCGCCGCGCCACTCGCGCCGCTCGCCCCTGCCGCGCCGCCCGCGCCGCCCGCGCCGCTCTCGCCGTATGCACCGCCGCGTCTCACTGATGCACCGCGCGCATCGCATTATAACTCACAGATAGCGAATACTAGTAACGCGACGGCCGCGGACATTGCGTTATGCAGTACACAACTAGTTAACAAAACCACTCACAATACTATTTTGTTGGCGACCGCACGAGTTATTGTTTACGATGTTTATGGTAGGGAATGTTTGGTTCGCTGTTTATTAGATAACGCTTCGCAAAGTAATTTTATTACTAATAGTACATGTGAAAAATTGGGTTTATGTAACCGACGCAAGACAAATTTATTAGTAAAAGGTATCGGCGGGACGAATAAGGCTGTCGACACATTAGTAAATATTAAAATACACTCTCGATTTAATTGGAATATTTCGTACGAGTTAGATGCATTGGTAGTGGATAAGATTACGGAACGTTTGCCTAATATGACTGTGGATAGGTGCAAGTTGTCTGATTTTGACGTGTTACCATTGGCTGATGACACGTATAGCTGTCCAGGTGACATCGACATGTTATTGGGCGCATCATTGTTTCATCATTTATTGCTTACAAATAAAATTGAAGGTCAGTTAGGTTCTCCCTATGCTTGGGAAACCACGTTGGGATATATTGTTGTAGGACCCGCGCCTGCTACTTTTTGTAACAACACTGTAACGACGTGTTGTGCTATAGTATCGAATTCTCTGGACAATTTAATTAAAAGATTTTGGGATTTAGAGGAGATATACGTACCTCCTATTAAAAGTCCAGAAGATAACGCGTGCGAAAAATATTATAGTAGTACTACAAAACGCGACCCGATCAGTGGTAGGTATATTGTGGCTTTACCATTTTGTAAGGATCCGTCCACACTGGGCGATTCTTATCAGTTGGCTAAAAAACGATTTTTATGTTTGGAACGAAAATTAATTGCTTCACCCGCATTTAAATTAGCTTATGACGATGTCATTCTCGATTATATAGATAAGGGGTACATCTCACCCGCACCTACGTCGGCGTGTGAAGATAAATCGCTTTCATACGTTATACCGCATCATGGAGTGGTTCGTGAAGATAAGATGACCACTAAATTAAGAATTGTTTTAGACGCTAGCGCGAAAACTACTAGTTCCATTTCATTAAATGATATTTTGTTTTGTGGCGAAAATTTACAGGGTAATCTTTTTGATATAATAATTAATTTTCGGTTATTCGCGGTCGCACTGTCCGCAGACGTGCGACAAATGTTTTTGTGCATAGAGGTTCGTGAAGAGGACCGTAAATTTCAACGACTATTGTATCGTTTTTCACCCACCGATCCCATTGTTACCTATCAGTTTAATCGTGTTTGCTTTGGTGTTAAATCTAGTCCGTTTCACGCATTGCGTACAATTAAACAGCTCGCTGAGGATGTTGGAGACTCCTTCCCGCATGCTAGGAATGTTTTAGAATTAGAGTTATACATGGACGACGTAGTCCATTCAGTCGACTCAGAGGAAGAAGGGGTAAAATTGTCCACTGAGATGATCGCATTTTTTAAAACAGCTAGTTTCGATTTAGTTAAGTGGACAAGTAATTCGCAAATAGTTCTTAACTCAATTCCTATTTCTCATAGACTCGCGGCGCTTAAGGAGTTTGATGAAACTGACACCCATAAAGTTTTAGGTTTATCTTGGTCGCCCCGCACAGATTTATTTCGCATTCAAATAAACCCGCCTAATGAGCAGTGCACTAAGCGCGCTATATTTTTTTTTTATTTATTTAAACTCTTTATTGCACCAGACAAAGAAAACACATAAAGTGATATAATACATAAACTGATACAAAAGGCGGTCTTATCGCTAAGCAATCTCTTCCAGACTACCAGTAGAGAAAGTAACATTAAGATAAGAAAATAGTAGGTGGTGCACGTAATGAACATAAATATACATTTGTACATAAATATATCTATTAATATATATAATAAAATATAAACATACGTAAACATACATATACTTAATAATGCACATATCTTCAGAAAATATGAAGGGAACTATGAGAAAGAGGACAATATGAACTTAAAGGGAAAGAAAGTGGGATTTGACAGAGACTTTGAAACTAGCAAGTGACTGAATGCTCCGAATGCAAGGGGGGAGTGCGTTCCATAACCTGACAGCCTGGACAGAAATATTGTCAACAGCTATATTGTCATGCGTAGCTAGGTTATGGGATCTAATGGGTTTTTTGGGACCTGTGGTTTTATACGCAAAGTTACTTGTGAAACAATTATGGTTATTGAAGCGTGATTGGGATGACGCGCCGCCTGCATCGATAGTAAAACTATGGAGCCAGTACCGTAGTGAATTGCATTTATTAAATAAAATTAGTTTTCCGCGTCATGTTGATATAACAAGAGATAGCGTCGTTACTGTAGTAGGTTTTGCTGATGCCAGCGAAAAGGCATACGGAGCATTATTTGCATGTTAGTAATAACGGAATTAATAGCGTTCACTTGATGTGTTCAAAATCTAGGGTTTCGCCTACCAAAACGGTATCTTTGGCACGGCTAGAGCTGTGCGCCGCATTAGTACTCGCAAAACTCATTAGAATTGTGTGTGACACTTGTAGTAAGCGTCTCACTATTAGCAATGTTATCGCATTTTCTGACTCAACTGTGACACTTTGTTGGATTTATTCGTCGCCCCATAGATGGGATACTTTTGTTGGCAATCGCGTATCTCAGTTGCAGTCTTATTTAGCACCAGATAGTTTCCGTTATGTTTCGGGTATAGACAATCCTGCTGACTGTCTATCGCGCGGATTGACACCCGCACAAATTATCGATCATCCGTTGTGGTTCCATGGTCCACCTTGGTTATCGTCGAGCCCTAGCGAGTGGAAGATAGCGGAGTTCAATCCCACTAGTATATCGAATCCTCCCGAGGAAAAAACGCAAGCATTATTAGTTTCTGAAATCGAACCTAGTTTAATTTTGTTAAAATTAGCAGATAAGTTCTCGTCGTGGTGTAAATTGTTAAGATGTATTGTTTATATTTGTCGTTTTGTTAGACTGCTCCCGCATCGCAAATACATTACCGCATTTGATTTACGCTTCGCGGAGTATAAGTTGATTAGGCAATTGCAGAAGTTTCACTTTTCGCATGAAATTAAAGCTATGCAATCTGGTAAACATTGTAGTATCGCATTTCGTAGACTGAAACCATTTTTAGAAAATGGTATTGTACTTGTTGGTGGACGACTTCAGAACTCTGATTTGAGTTATCAAAAACAACACCCTATAGTACTACCGCGTAACGGTCATGTAATGAATTTATTAATCGATTACTTTCACAAAATTCACTGCCACGCTGGCCCTGATTTGTTGATGTCAATTCTTAGAGAAAATTATTGGATATTTTCGGCCCGTAACATTATTCGTAGTCGAATACATAAGTGTAACCGTTGCTTTAGATTGCGCCCTAAACAAGTTTTTCCCGAAATGTCAAATCATCCCGCTTGTCGTGTAACGCCATCCGTTAAGGCATTTATTCATACCGGTACAGATTTTGCTGGTCCAATAAAGGTAACACCGCACCGTGGCCGTGGCATACGTGCGCGTAAAGCGTATATTTGTTTATTTGTGTGTCTAACCACTAGGGCTATTCACATTGAGTTGGCTTCTGACTTAAGCGCAGCTTGTTTTCTATTGGCGTTTAAGCGTTTCTTATCTCGTCGCGGACCAGTAACGCATTTGTATTCGGACAACGGGACGAACTTTATAGGAGCTAGAGGATATTTAGATGAATTGCATAAACTTTTAGTTTCAAAATATTTTAATTCAGAATTTTCGCACGTCTTAGCTGAAAATCGCATTGAATGGCATCTTAATCCCCCAGCGGCCCCACATTTCGGTGGGAACTGGGAATCTAATATCAAGAGTCTGAAGAGTCACCTATATAAAGTAGTAGGAGATCGGATTCTCACTTTTGAGGAGCTTAGCACTGTTCTCACGCAAGTGGAAGCAGTAATGAATAGTCGACCATTGTGTCGCACGTTAACATCGGATCCATCCGTACCCGCTTGCTTTAACGCCGGCTCATTTCTTGACTTCAACACCATTGAAATATTTGCCTGCTCCAACTCTTAGTGGTAATGAAATTGATCTTAATCAACGTCATTCATTACTTACCAAATTAGTACAGTCATTTTGGTCTCGGTGGAGACGTTCAAATTTGCATACATTGACAACGCGTCAGAAATGGAATACTCCGTCGAATCCCATAGCAGTGGGCACTGTTGTAATAATTATTATAGATAACGCACCTCCTCTTCATTAGCCTTTGGGTATCATTGAAGAAATTTTTCCCGCGAAAGATGGCATTATTAGAATAGCTAGAGTCCGAACTTCATCTGGCTCGTATCTACGACCAGTAGTTCGTCTGTGTCCACTTCCTAATCAGTAAATAGTAAATATAGTTAAGCTCCGTTCTCTTGTTAAATATATTATTAGTTTGGTTAGTATCCTACATTTTAGTTAGTTTGTTTTGCATTTGCTTTTTTTTGAAGGGATCCTTCAAGTGGGGGGGGATGTTTGCGCCTGTATACCTATTTTCCTTTCCTTACGTCCTCTCCACATCTATCTCTTTCCTTGGGAAGGAATCTGAAAAGGACAGAGATGTTTCGCTCGAGCCCGATCGGCGAGACTCGGGCTGTCGCGCACGTAGTCATTCGGAGATCGTTGAACGGTGGCTATCATAGTTTTTTCATCCGCATTAAAATTAGTATTTTGGACAATATATAAACTGATTTAGTATATTTTTGCATATAGACAATATTTGTGTGTTGTGAAGTGTCATAGTGTGCTGGTGCAGCATCGTACAAGAACGAGAGGACGGCCGGCCTCCGGGAAGACATCGAGTAATCCAGGTACCTTGCCTCCTTTCATCCTAAAAATCAAATATACAGTCCACTTTCCACTTTCCACTTTCCATTTTCATTTGCGCATTTTATACACCAGACGGTATTATATAAAAACATAATTGTAGTGACTATTTAGACAGTACAATGAGAAATAAGAAGAGAATTGGTATCGTGAATTTACTTCTAAACTTTCGTATTAGAGTAACCAATATAATTCACTATCCGTTTCAACCAGAATCATGTGTCATAATGGAAACAAAATGCACTTAAACGTAAAACACTAATTCATTTATTGGACCGCTGCTCCTAAGCAGCAGCGGTCCACAAGACCGCTGCTGCTTAGGAGCAGCGGTAGTGGATCTACCACCGGAACTCGTAGCTTCAGGAACTGTAATCACAGGGGATTCTACTGGCTTCCTTGCAGCAATCAGCTTTTCTAATTCCACCAACGTGAAAATCTTAACTCGACTATCGTCGGGAAGTTTCACGCTTATGACTCCATCCAATGTCCAGACTTTACGGATTCCGAAATGTTTCCGAGCTTCAACAAACAGCGACTGCCGCATGCGTGTCAGATATTTAGACAATACATATGAACTGCCCTTAAAAAGAGACTACTTTGTCCATATTGTCTGACGAAGAGATGGGTCATTGAATTTAATGAGGATGGGACGACAGCGACCGACCAATGGAGTACCGAGACGGTGACAAACTGCCAGTTTGTCCGTAGTTAAATCCTGGATCCCAAGTTGTTTTGTAAGGACTGACACTGTTGCTTCACGGACTGCCTCTTCAGACCTCTCGGGTATTCCTCCCAGGAGTAAGAATTTCTTACGATGACGATTCTCAATGGCATCCAATCCAGCTATGAGAATCCCAATCTGTTGCCGCAATAATGTAACTGAAGAGTAGATCTGATCTCGAAAACACTGGAACTCATCACTTAATTGCCGCAGACTGATTTCTCCAGCTGGTGCTGCCTTTAACTGTGCTTCGAAACTTTTGAGGCGCTCGTCAAGTGTCTTCTCTAGGACGGCCTGTGTTTTGAGTACATCAAAGATGCTTGCCATTGTATAAGTGTGATACACAGTGATATTGTGAGAAATGTTTTAGCGGCCACTGGCAGGTATTTCAATTGCAGCTATTATGTCATAAGCCTATTTATACTCAATTCAAATGATATTTACACACAATTATAAGGTTTTATTATTTTAAATAAATTAAATTACAGAGTATATAAATTTTACTTGTTGCTTTTTAACTGCCTACCCACCAAAAAAAAAAGACTTTAGGGTTTGCATATGTAATGTTTGCATATAAAATATTGTTTGGGAAACTACTCTGCTACCAAAATGTTAGGGAATATATAGGGGGATTTAGTGTGTCTGGCGTACCTGTATGGTTCTGCGGATTTCTTGGGCTTCAGGGTCTCGAAGATATCGGTACGGTCCGTTTTGTTACTAGGTGAGGGAGGGGAAGGCAAAGCGCGGGAACACAAACTAACGGACTCTAATATAATAATCTGTGCTTACGATGGTATAGGGTAGATTTTGAACATAGCCCCCGCTCTAAACAGCTATGATGTTTACGGGACAAATTATCAAAATTAAGGGAAAAATTACAAGGTAAAGGGGCTATACAATATATTATTCAATAGGGAGGCGTACCAGTTTTGTAAGAGAACGTTTTAAGGAACCAGTAGAGGTTTTGACCTCGACCACTCGAATTACATACACCGTCTTGACCAGGAAATAACTGTACTATACGTCCGCGGCGCCACCCCAAAGGAGGGAGTTTGTCATCCTTTATCAAAACCAATTCATCAACATTAGGAGGATTCATAGGAGAAGTCCACTTATTACGAGTTTGAAGGGTTGATAGGTACTCTGAATGCCACCGCGACCAAAAATGTTGAGTAATTTGTTGCAACAAATGAAAGCGTGAAATGCGATGCTGCTTCTCGTCTCTCAATGGCTACTCGGGTAATGCAGTAAGGGGTTGACCAATGAGAAAGTGACCAGGGGTTAACACTTCAAGATCATTGGGATCTTGAGATAAGGAACACAAAGGCCGAGAGTTAAGTACAGACTCAATTTTTGCAAATACAGTGGTCAATTCCTCAAAGGTAAGGGGATTTTCACCGATTACTCGTTTAAGGTGCGTCTTGGCAGACTTAACGGCTGCTTCAAACAATCCTTCCCAGTGAGGACAGGCCGGTGGGTCAAATACCCAATTTATATTCTTGTGGGCTAGTTGTGAAGCAAGATCAACATGGTTTTGGGACAGGAATGAATCAAGCTCTCTAATATAGTTACTCGCTCCTAAATAATTTTGTCCACGATCCGAACGTATAAGGGTAGGTAATCCGCGACGCGCAACAAATCGGGTAAAGGTAGATAGGAAAGATTCAGTCGTAAGGTCGGATACCACTTCTAAATGTACCGCTTTAGTTGACAGGCAAACAAATACACACAGATAACTCTTTACTATTTTCTTATTTCGATAGGATTGTACTTTAGTATAGAAAGGGCCCGCAAAGTCAGTGCCAACACGAGAAAATGGTCTAGCCGAAGTAACCCGGTCCCTGGGTAGATCACCCATAGAGGGTTGAGATACGGATGCTTTAAGGCGATAACAAGAGAGACAATGAAATATTATGTTTTGAATAGCACGTCGGGCCGATAATATCTAGTATTCACGGGAAAGGATAGCATGTAAGGCATTAGGACCAGCATGAGAATTTTCGATATGATAATGGGAAATTATTAATTTAACAAGGGGGCCAGACTTAGGTAAAAGTAATGGGTGACGAGCATCGTATGGGAGTTCAGAATTACGTATACGTCCGCCAACTCTGACTAAACCGTTTACATCTAGGAAACACGACAGCCGTTTTAAAGGGGATTTAATAACATTACCGCATATTAAGGATTCTATCTCGTTAGAAAATGCATGTAACTGGGTTGCTTTAATAAGCATCAACAAAGAATTACGTCGTTCGTCAACAGAAAGGTAAGGATTAATAACACGTAAATTAACATATTTAACATTATAAATAAAACGCAGAATAAAGCCTAACACTCCGACTAGTTTATTTAAGGAACTATACCGGTTGAGGAGAAACGAGAGATCCATAGCTGGCGTAGGTATTTCAATTAACAAACAGCGAAGGCCAGGTAAAGAATCAATAGGATTGTTTGTTAAGTCTGCACTAATAGGCCAATGATTAGGGGATTCTGTCAACCAGGAAGGAGATCACCATAGATCATTGATAAGAAGAGACGATGCGCTAAGACCTCGGGAAGCGCAATCGCTAGGGTTAATAGAACCAGGAACATGACGCCACTCGGAAGGGAAATCGGATGAGGTGATTTGAGACACGCGGTTTGCTTCGAATGTTTGAAGCGGGTGAGGAGGAGTCTTTATCCATGCCAGCACAATTTTGCTGTCCGTCCAACTGTGGATAGCATCCAACACGATTACCTTCTGTAGACAGATGGTAACGTGATGAATTAATTTTGTGAGGAGCACAGCTCATTGCAATTCCAACTTGGGAATTGTGAGACGAGTACGGATAGTGCCCCTATCCGTATCTTACTCTTAGAAATGAGGAGATGGACGGAACAATGGCCAGAAGAGGATTCAGTCCTAAGGTATACAACAGCTGCATAACCAGCCTCAGAAGCATCACAAAAGCCGTGTAAGGAAATGAAAGTGGCATCCGCAGGCAATATCCGACGAGGAATGCTCAGCTGTTTAATATTCTCCAGGTCTTGTACAAATAATAACCACTCATCAGAAAGGGATTGGTTAAGAGGATCATCCCAGTTGAGGTCCGACATCCATAGACGTTGTATAAACGCTTTGGCTTTAAATACAACTGGAGATATCCATCCACATGGATCATAAATACGAGCGATGAGGAGAGAACTGTACGCTTGGTACTAGTAGGGACTTCTGAGGCTTAAAGGAAAAACTGCATGTAAAGGAATCTGCAGTTGGATTATACTGAATACCAAGTACAGGAATGGTTGGTGGGTTATCTGGGTCATGAAATTCATATGGACTCTGTAGATGTTCGAGGGGTATGTCTTTGAGCAATTCGGGTTCATTACTGATCCATTTTCTCAACTCATAACCACCACAGGCTATTAGGGACTGAAGTTCTGTTTTTAATATTTGAGCTTCACCGAGTGAACTCGCTCCGGTTAGGCACTCATCAACATAAATATCATTTTCCAGAACAGCAGCTGCTTGTGGGTATGATGAGCGCTCACGTTCAGCAAGCTCTAAAAGGGTACGAATGGAAATGTAGGGACTAGACCGTAGACCGTAAGTATTTGTATCTAACTCGTACGTAACAAGAGGTGCAGATGGGGATTCACGCCACAAGATTAACTGATACCGACGATCATTGGGGTGCACCCAGGTCATTCGGAACCTCATTTTTATGTCTGTCACAAAGACCACAGCATGTCTACGGAAATTAAGAAGGATATGAGTGATATCTCGTTGGAGCTTGGGATCTGTGTGTAAACACTGGTTTAATGAAATACCATTAGAGGTTGGACTACTTCCATTAAAAACAACACGAATTTTAGAGTAGTCGTCGGCCTTAAACACTCCGTGATGGGGAATATAATAAAGCTCAAGTAATGATGGATTATAGGAAATGGGAGACCTATGGTGAAGATCTATGTACTCACGCATAAATATAATATATTTTTCACGAAGCTCTGAGTTGGCATTGAAACGTCTTTCTAAATTTAGGAAACACTTAACCGCTGTAGACTTGGATTAACCAAGCTGGGGACGATCAGAGATAAACGGAAGTCGGACCATAAAACGACCGTCACTCTCACGGGTGATGCCATTCTTAAAAATACGTTCGCGCTCTAACTCCTTAGGATTGGGATTGAGAACTTGAGGCAGTTCCTCAATTTTCCAAAATTTCTCTACGACCTGGGATAGAGAAATGCCAGTCATAGGGGGTTCAAGGTCGGGGAAATTACCAGCAACAGGTCCAGACAACACACAACCAAAAACGGTTGAAAGGCCGGTCAGACCATGAGGAAGAGGAATCGATTCCTCAGGCCGCACAAGATAACCGAACACGTCGGCACCTAACAATACCTCAATAGGCCCTGGTTTATAAAAGGAGGGGTCCGCTACGGAAAGGTGATTAATACTATTAACGACAGGCCTAAGCAATTTAATCTCAGGATGGGGGCCTGCAATTACATCAACAACCACTGCAGGGGTTGTTATCACAGGATACGATCTATGAACTGGTTTAAAGGTAAGGGAGATAGACCCGCGGGAATATACAGATTGAATGTTGCCAATACCGCGAATAGGTACTGAGTTTGATGATAAGGGGACATTCAATCTCTCAACAGCTAAGTCGGTAGTAAGCAGACAACCTTGTGCGCCTGTATCACATAACGCACGGGCCACTATAAAATAACCATAAGCCGATTTGACATGAATAATGGCGGTAGGTAGGAGGACTAGGGAATTGGAGGGAATAGACATATGTGGTGAGAAAGCAGGGGGGATACAGGGCCTAGTTATTGGGATGAGTTCCGTCTATGATTGGTATGCATAGAACTGTCGGGGAGGTCACGTGACTTATGGTATGTTTTATCTCGGGAAGTGACCGCGGGGGAGGGGACGTATGACGATAATCTTGTCGTGAGTATGTAGGAGGAGACGCTCGACGTGCAGGTGAAGACGAATCACAACAGGGAGTACGGCTGTTATAAGGGGGACGGTCCCCGCCCGTGCGGGGAAGTGATGTACGCGGTGCACTATGCACAACAGCATTGCGATAATTTGTATTATTACGATTCTGATGGTTAGGGTAAACAGGATCTCGAGAATTGTTAAAACACAGTAAGGTGTGATGGGAGGACCGAGCACAGACAACACACCTGTAATCACGTGTGCAATTGGCTATCGAATGTTTATCTAAACATCGATAGCACAGGCCAGACGATTTAATAAAATAAGGTCGGTCACGTGGGTTCATATCACGAAATTGGGGACATTCACGTAAATAATGGGAATCACTATTACACATATGGCACTTCTTATTGGAAACTGGTACCTGGGAAACGTAGGCACTACGCGGGCGGTTAGATTGCTGGTTATGCGAGTATTCAGGTCTTCGTTCAAACGTACGGGAAGTTGGGGCAGAATCTACTACTGCTGCATCACCTACATTATCATGGTGGCGGCACTCATCCTCTAAAAAAGTGATGATCTGATCAAACTGGGGCAGTCGATCACTATCACCACCGTAACACCGCTCAAAACGAGCCTTTAACTCCAGGGGAAACTTATTAAGGAATATGTGCACTAGCATATATGACCCACTAGTCACAGGTAACTCTAAGCGTTCCAAACAACGATAAGCTGTTAACAATGGGTTGAGAAACGAAGCACGTAATCCATTCAATTTAGGTGGTATGTTAGGTAAGGTAAGGATCTGTGTTATATATGTATCCGCCAGTATTCGCGTATTATGATATCTCCGCTTTAACAAATCACGAGCGATAGGGTAATTCTCTACTTCAATACGTAAATGTAATAGTAGACGTTTAGGTTCACCCGATAATGCACCAACAAGGTACTGTAACTTATTAGTAGGGCTAAGGTCAGGCTGGGAATCGACAATACTATTAAATTGGTCGACAAAGCTCAAATAGGATCCGCTTTGGCCATTAAAGGTAGGAATAGGTAAGTCAGGTAGTTTATTTTTAATACACATTAGAGGGGAAGATATTAATGGAAGCCGCTTAGGAGTACTCGACTCTGTAGGGGGATCATGGAGGATGTCTTTTATAGGGCGGTAGAAGATAGTGGATTTTTGCTGGCCCTATCGCTGGGAGATATCTGCCTCTTTAGTCTTTCATCAGGGTGAGGAGTCCAAAAGACCCCTCCCCCCGCAATTTGGTCAAGGTCGTTCCACTTTTAGGGAAGTTGGTCTTAGTTGGCAATTGTAAATTGCAACAAAGTTGTGTTTGCAATTGCTGATTGGCTGACCTCTCCCAAAGTGGTCTGCGGGTGGCTGTAATGGCCCCCGCACCTCCCCCCCCTCCCTCCGAGGGCCCCCCCATCGATTCGGGGGGACCAAAAGAAGGTGTGGCTGGAAAAGCCGGAACAAGAGTGGTGCCTGAAAAGGCTATGTGTTTGGGCCCTAGGCCCGATATGGATGCTCTAAAGGGCCGAGAAGAGAGGATGGAAGTGGGGAACCCGACCCAGGAACAGGGACGCCCAATGACCCGCTCTCGCTCCAACTCGGCGGTAATAGAGTTTGTGCGCCCGTCGGACATGGCTGCCGGGCGTAAGAAGAGACGCCTTGATGACGGCGTTGAATATGACTCCGCAGACTCGATGGCTAGCTCTGTGGACGTCGAGGAAGCGGCATTAGCCGCGAAGAAAGGGAGATCCCCCAATGAAGGGAATCTTTGCGCGGGCCTCGCGACGGCAAAAGTGGTCCTGGTTAGAAGCCGGCGCAGGGAGTTCCTAAAAAATAGGGGTAGTGACTCCGAAGGGGATGAAGACTCAGATTTGGACCCCCGCGTTACCCGAACGGGAATAAAGGCCCCCGCGATCACACGGACCCCGCAGAGGTGTACATACATAAGGTCCGGGAGGCGATTGTCGAAAAAACAACTGAGGCTAAGGCGGTCGTCAAGAAGTCGGGAAATCTGAAGGGGACCTGCCAGAGGCAGATAAATGATGCGCTGAATGGCCTAGCATCCCTGGCGGAGTCCCTGGAAGCGGATCTCATCCCGAGATCGGTGACGCCACTACTGAGGAGGAACTCCGACATCCAGTCGGAACTCCACAGACTCCAGAGGGAAAATGAGGAGCTCAGGGCTAAGATTGCCACTGCACCCTCGGCGGAAAGCCTGAGGCCGACACCGGCCTTCCAGCATGCGGCACGTTCATCCAAGAACGCAAATGACTGGGACACGTTCAGGTCCCAGATCATGGAGGACGTTGGCCGCATGATGGAGCGGCAAACGGCGGAACTCATGCGTCAAGTTAGGAGCATGATAGCTCCACAGCGGGTAGACTTGGGGTTGGAGGACGATGTCCCCAACTACATGTACCGTCCCCCTCTCCAGAACGGGGACCGAATCGAGGCGTACCGGCGAGGGGGGAACATTAGACCTGGTGTTGCCCCCCAAGCCGGAACCAGCGGGAGCAAGGCGCCACAGTCAGCGCCGCGTAAGAAGGGTGGGCAAGCAGGTCAGTCTCAGCCTGCCCCTTCTAAAAAGGCGGGCCCTGCGACTGCTTCCCAGCAGCCTACTACGGCGGTGGAAACATGGGCCACCGTCGTAAGGAAGAATGGGCGTACCACAAACGTCCCGGAGGCTAAGGCTGGACCGTCAGGGGCACAGACAAAGAAGGCGAGCGGGTCCCATTCTCAGACCCAATCGCAAAAGAAGGGGAAGGGGGCCCCCTCGCCAAACAAGTTGAAGGCCCCCCGCTCTGCGGCAGTAATCCTCGCCCTCCCGCAAGAAGCGGAGAAGGCCGGAGCGAGTTATGCTGGCATCCTTAGGGAGGCCAAGGCAAAAATTGACCTGGCCTCACTAGGCATTGAGGAGCTCCGTTTCAAGTCGGCGGCAACGGGGGCGAGGATCCTTGAGATCCCGGGTTCTCAGAGCGGGGAAAAGGCAGATGCGCTAGCGCAGAAGCTGCGAGAGGTCCTCGGGGAAAACCCTGTGCAGGTCTCCAGGCCCACCAAAACCGCAGAGATGCGGATAATGGGCCTGGATGACTCGGTCATCCCTGAGGACATAGCACAGGCGGTATCCAGGGACGGTGAGTGTGCGCCCGAAGAGGTTAAGGCAGGGGAAATCCGCCTTCAGCTCGGTATCACCGACCTGAGGTTCCGCGTGGGAAGGACCGGAGCCCGTATTTTAGAAATACCCGGCGCGAACACAGGCGAGGCGGCAGACGCGTTAGCCGCCAGGATCGAGGAGGTCCTGCCCGAGGACGTCGTCCGGGTCTCCAGGCCAGTTAAGTCGGCCGAACTGAGGATCGGAGACCTGGACGACTCGACACTGGTGGCTGACGTTGTCGTCGCCGTGATGCGCGAGGGGGGTTGCCTGGAGTCCGCGGTTAAAACCGGGGAAATCCGGCGCAACTCCCAGGGTACGGGCTCCGTGTGGGTGCGGTGCCCAGTGGCCGCCGCTAAGAAGTTGGCCGAGGCCGGCCGGCTTAGGATCGGGTGGGTGATGGCGCGGGTACAGGCTCTGGACCCGCGACCTCAGCGGTGTTATCGGTGCCTTCTTACAGGCCATGTGGGCGTCCGATGCACCGCCGGGGAAGACTGCAGCGGAATCTGTTTCCGCTGCAGCGAGCCCGGCCATAAGGCCGCACGGTGCGCCGCGCCATCACCGAACTGTCGGTACTGTGCCGCGGCGGGTCGGAAATCCGACCATAGAGTGGGCGTCACTAATTTGTGTCGCCCGCCTAAGGCCCGAGCCGCGGCGCGGGCCACAGGTGGGGGGGGGAGTCGATGGACGCTTGAGTAAAATCAGGTGTGCATCGACTCCAAAATTGACCCTAGGGTGGAGGATTGTTAGGGCAATCCGAAGCTCGCCGGGGAGGTTTTAGGGTCTGGCGGTGGCGTGCAGACACTATTCCCTGCACGCCTAGATGGAGGTCCCTTCGATGGGTACCATGCCGGGGTCTTGGGCGAATGCTTTGCGTTCCCATGGCCCGGGCGATATGATTCAAGGAGGAATAGTCGTCAGGTTTTTAGCAGGTAGGAGTCCGGCAGTATCCATTCCTCCCTAAGGGAATGGTTCTCCATGATGGATTTTCCTGACGTAAAAAAAAAAAAAAAAGGGGTAATCCGCCTTAACCCTTCTGGACTAGGCACATGCTGGGTGCGGGCGCCGATCTTAGTGGTCAAAAAGATCACGACGGCCGCCCGCATCAAGGTGGGTTGGGTGTCGGCCCCGGTCGAACTCCTGAGGCAGAGGCCACTTAGGTGCTTTAAGTGCCTGCAGACAGGCCACGTACGGATGCGGTGCCCGCACGAGGGGATCGCAGTGGCCTCTGCTTCAGGTGTAGCAGACCTGGTCACAAGGCCGCTGGCTGCACAGCCGCTCCAAGTTGCGCCATCTGCTGGGAAGCAGGCAAGCCGGCGGACCATTGGATGGGGAGCAAAAATTGCTCCCCAAACAGGCAAAATAAGGCCAAGAAGGGGCCGGCACCCGCACCACCAGCGACAGCCGCCGTCCCGACTACAAGTAGTTGGGCCGGGTTGGAGGAGGAGATGGAGCAGAGTCGCGTTTGAGCTGCCGTGGCGTGCGGACGTGTGCACGGTTGCTCTGTCGCGTGTCGCGTGTCGCGGTCCTCTGTGGCGCCGGTCGGGTCCCCGCGACCCGCCGCTGCCTCGGTGCTGTTACTAGGCAGTCTATTTCATACATACTGTGAAATAAAACATGTCCTGACATGTTTTTGACGTAAGTAGGTCAGTACGCTTACTGTATAGTGACGTTAGGGATAGGACCCGTGATTTTGTGTTTTCGTGTTTTACTGTGTGTGATCACGATGTTTAAAAAAACATCGGTTAAGGGATCGAAGCGAATGAGGGTGAACCCTCACGGTGCATCATCCGCCGACGAGTCCGGTAGCTCGGCCGCAGAAGGGAAGCGGAAGGTGGTAATGACTGAAGAAGGCCTTCAGCAATGTACTGAGTTTTCTGACTCCGTTGCTGACTTGTTGAAGGTATTCAGCCGTTCACTTCTTAGGAAAGTAACGGCAGAAGTCCATACCAGCTTACAGCCGGTAATGGAAATGCCAGCGACGGTGAAAACCGTGCTGGAGAAGGTGAGGATGAGCTCCACAGCCCGGGAAGAGGTCGTGAAAGCCACTATGGAAGCTGCCGATGGTGTCGCAGAGCTCTTCTGCAATATACAGACGTTGTTCGAATCGGACTTAGAATCTGAGGAAGTGACAATAAAAGGTGAGGAAGTAGCTAGTGAGTACGCTGTGCTAGAGGCGAGAAGGTACGCCTCGCGCAAGCGTATCACACAGCTCAAGGAAGTGTGTGATAAGTTGTCGACGGACTGTGCGTCTCTCACTACTGAGAGGGACGAGTTGCAAAAAACAGTGGACAAGAAGTGTGACGAGTTGAGGAGTCTGAGGGCGGAACTGGAGGCGCGTTATAGTGCGCCTCCTGACCCCCGCGGACGACCCGCCGCGCGCTCTCGACACTGCTGCGATGGCGCGCTTAGACGCCGTCCTAGATTCCCGTTTCGGGGAACTGGCCCGGCGACTGCGCGCTATTGCCGGTGGCATACCCGCGCGGCCGCGCGCCGCCGCGGCCCCGCTGCAGACGACGGCACCGCGACGCGGCGCACCGCCCGCTCCGCCGCGCCCCCCGCCCGCCGCCCGCGGAGACGCGGCGGCGGCGGCGGCGGCGTCGGCGGCGCCGAGCGGGCCCGTGTCCGGTGTCGAGGACAAGTGGACGACGGTGGTGCGACGGCGCCGCAACCAGGGCAAAAGACGAGTACGAGCAGTACAAAGAGAGGAAGAAAGCTCTGCAGCTGTCCATCAGCAGGGCCAAGGAGACAGCCAGGGAAGAACTCCTGGAGACCCTGGACAGGGATCCATGGGGGCGCCCTTATAGGTTCGTCAGGGGCAAATTACGCCCCTGGGCGCCCCCAGTGGCAGAGGGTCTCCAGCCGCAGCAGCTGGAGGGGGTGTTGGAGGAGCTGTTCCCGAGACAGCCTCCCTTCACACCTCCTCCGATGATGCCGCGTGGCAGTGATGGAGAGGCCAGCGGCGTCAGCGCTGCTGCGGTTCCTATCATCACCGAGGAGGAGTTCGCCGCGGCCGTGGATAAACTCCGGGGCAAGAATGTCGCCCCGGGTCCGGATGGTATCCACGGCCGCGTCCTGGCCTTGGCCCTAAACACCCTAGGGGAACGACTCCGGCGCTTGTTTAACGCGTGTCTGGAGTCGGGACGGTTTCCCAATCAGTGGAAAGCGGGTAGAGTGGTCCTGCTCCGCAAAGCGGAGCACCCTGCAGGTTCGGTGGTTCCCTCGGCGTTCCGCCCCATAGTGCTGTTGGACGAGATCGGCAAGCTCTTCGAGCGAATCTTGGCGGGCCGACTCGTCCAACACCTGTCTCAGGTAGGTCCCGATCTCAGCCCGAAGCAGTTCGGGTTCCGAGAGGGGCGCTCGACGATCGACGCGATCTCGCGTGTGCGCTCCCTCTCGGAAGAGGCGACGTCCCAGGGTGGGGTGTTGTTGGCGGTCTCGTTGGACATAAAGAACGCCTTCAACACCCTGCCCTTTGCGACTATTAGGGAGGCGCTGAAATACCATCGCGCGCCTCCCTATATTCGGGACGTGATCGGGGCCTACCTCGAGGACAGGTCTGTGCTATGCACGGGGCGGAACGGCGTTGTAGTGCCGAGGGACATGCAACGCGGTGTTCCACAGGGGTCGGTTCTGGGCCCGATCCTGTGGAACATCGGGTATGATTGGAACCTGCGGGGCGCCCTTTTAACGGGCACTGACCTCGTGTGTTACGCGGATGACACCTTGGTCACTGCCCGGGGGCGGGACCTACTGGAGGCTACCCGCTTTGCCACGGCAAGCGTGGCGCTGGTCGTCGGCCGAATAAGGAGGCTTGGGCTCCAGGTGGCGCTGGAGAAGACCGAGGTCCTATGTTTTCATGGGCCTCGGCGCGCGCCACCTCCGGATGCCCAGCTGGTCGTCAGTGGCCAGAGGGTGGGGGTCAAGCCCTGTATTAGGTATTTGGGGCTTGACCTGGACAGTCGTTGGAGCTTCCGCGCTCATTTCCGGAACCTGGTCCCTCGCCTTATGGCAGCCGCCGGCGCTCTTAGCTGGCTGCTGCCAAACGTGAGGGGCCCGGGAGAAGGTTCCCGCCGCCTATACCTCGGCGTGGTGCGGTCCATGGCCCTGTACGGGGCCCCCATCTGGGTGGGGGCCCTTGGTAGGGAAAATGTGGCCTGCCTCAACAGGCCACACAGGGTCATGGCCATAAGGGCCATAAGAGGCTACCGCACCATATCCGGGGAAGCGGCGGGTCTGCTGGCGGGGTCTCCTCCGTGGGACTTGGTAGCGGAGCTCCGCGCGTCAGTGTATCACTGGCGCGCGGAGCGACGTTCCATGGGTGAGGCACCCGCTGGTCACGAGATTGAAGCGCGGAGGTCCGACTCTCGGCGGATCCTCAGGATCGAATGGCGGGCGCGGTTGATGAGCCCGTCAGCCGGCCTGAGGACCATCGAGGCTGTCCGTCCCACCCTCAAAAGGTGGATGAATAGGAGATGGCCACTGACGTACCGCATGACACAGATACTGTCCGGGCACGGCTGCTTTGGGCGGTATCTGTGTCATGTGGCGCGGAAGGAGCCGACGACCGGCTGCCACGAATGCGGAGGTGTAGAGGACACGGCGCAACACACGCTGGAAATATGTCCAGCGTTTGAGAGTGAGCGCCGTGTCCTCACATGAATAGTGGGGACGATCTCTCGCTGCCGAATTTAGTTCGGAGGATGGTCAGTAGCGAGAGATCGTGGCTGGCGGTGAGCTCCTTCTGCGAGGAAGTTATCTCGCGGAAGGAGGCGGCGGAAAGGGAGCGGGAGTCAGCTCGTCCCGCTTCCCTCCGCCGCAGAAGAGCCAGGCCTAGAGGTGGGGACGTACCCAACCCCGCTCCCCTCTATCCCCCACTGGGGCTGGGGTGACTGCCTTGAGGGAGACAGTCCCCCAATCCAAAGGCCCCGGAGGTGTGCGCGTGTACCCACACGCCTCCACAATGGAGTAGGGCGAAATAGGTCGCCCTAACCACAAAACGAGATGGGGCCTGCCCTACAACATCTACAGGGCGGGCCGTCGCCGTCGGAGCTGGGGTAGAATGCACTTGCGAATCCCCTGGCTCCGGCATAGGCGCTCGTAGGTACACCGTGTGGTTTTTTAGTGGGTACAAGTCCCACACACCACCTCGCCATCCCTCCGGCGGGGTGACGGTCTTTTGAAGATTTTTCCACACGTTAAAAAAAAAAAAAAAAAAGGAGATGGAGCTGTCATAATGGCCCTCCATCTCCTACAGGCGAACCTAACCACGCCGCCGCGGCGCAGGACCTCCTCCTGCAATCCGCGGCGGAGTGGCAGGCAGACCTGGCGGTAGTCGCCGAACCATACAGAGTTCCGTCCTCTGACAATTGGTTCGGCGACTACGACGGCCTCGTGGCTGTCATTCGTACAGGGGGGAGTTCTGCCTCCCCTCCCTGCTTGCCTCTATTCAGGGGCTCAGGGTACGTAGGTGTGAGTTGGGGGGAAATCGCCGTCGTCGGAGTGTACTTCTCTCCCAATAGGACTCTCGCCGAGTTCGAGGAATATCTGGACGGGCTGGGAATTGCAATCAGTGTGCACCCAGCCCGTTCCGTGCTCGTCATGGGGGACCTCAATGCCAAGTCTACGGCTTGGGGCTCCCCCATCACGACGATACGGGCGAGGTCCTAGAGGATTGGGCGGTGGCGTCCGGCCTTTCAATCCTAACCGTGGGGTCGGTCGCCACTTGTGTGCGATGGCAGGGGGAGTCTATAGTGGACATCTCCCTTGCCAGTCCAGCCATCGCGCACAGGGTGCGGGGCTGGCAGGTGATGGACGAGGTGGAGAGCCTGTCGGACCATCGCTACATAAGGTTCGACATTCTCCCCTCGTCCGGAGCTCCGCACCCGGACCGCTCAGAGAGTGACACTTCGGCGTTCCCCAAATGGGCATCGAGACGTCTTAAAAAAGACGTGCTGGTGGAAGCTTCCATAGTCCAGGCCTGGTTTCAAATACCATCCAGGCCTGTGGAGGTTGAGGAGGAGGCCAATTGGCTCGGGGGTGCCATGACCCGCATCTGTGATGCGGCCATGCCCCGGGGTAATACAAAGAGAGGAAGAAAGCTCTGCAGCTGTCCATCAGCAGGGCCAAGGAGACAGCCAGGGAAGAACTCCTGGAGACCCTCGACAGGGATCCATGGGGGCGCCCTTATAGGTTCGTCAGGGGCAAATTACGCCCCTGGGCGCCCCCCGTGGCAGAGGGTCTCCAGCCGCAGCAGCTGGAGAGGGTGTTGGAGGAGCTGTTCCCGAGACAGCCTCCCTTCACATTTCTTCCGATGATGCCGCGTGGCAGTGATGGAGAGGCCAAACCCTCCAACCAACCCATGGCCATTCCAACCTCACGGTTATACTGGCCGAAACGCGGGAGGTGCGCTTTCGCGCATCTCTCTTGACTCCCTACAAGTTATTTAATCTACATTCCTTGTCCCTAGTGCACTTTCTCCCCTTTCTGGGGCAGTGGACTCCACAGCAACAGCAGTTGAGACTTCGGTGCCGGGCAGCACTCCATCTTCTTCCGGATCTTCCCGAATGTCTTCCTCTGTGCTTCCTGATTCCGCTCCACGTGTCATCCTCTCCGACCTGCTCCGCCTCTTATGCCACTGATGCGCGAACTCCCATAGCCGTCTAAAATTCTCCACCGAAGACACGAGATCCTGGTAGTAGGCTGGTCCCTCCTCATCGTTGCCTCGACGTATGCCGTCCAGCATCACCATCCTCGCGTCGCCGTACAGCGGGCATTCCCACAGGGCATGGTGGACGTCCTCGTCTTCAGCCCCGCAGTCGCAGCCACTCCGCTCACTGAGCTTCATGGCGTGCAGACGCTTCCTAAAGCAGCCGTGTCCAGTGAGGATCTGGGACGTCTCGTAGTCCGGCTCGACCCACGTAGACGTCAACCGCACACCTACCTCGGGGAAGAAACGATGCAGCTCTCTGCCGTCCGCGGAGGATGTCCAACGATCCTGCCATGTCGCAACTATCTCGTCCCATACCCCTCGTTTACGCCTGCTCAACTCCGGTCTGGGCGCGGACTCGCGCTCCTTATCCATCCTACCAGCACGAGTCAACTCCAGGTCTGCAGGCAGGACTCCCCCCAAAACTGGCAGCGCCGCGGTGCTGACACTCCTGTACGCTTTGGTCAGCAGTATCAGCGCCGGACGCTGTAGCCGCAAAAGCACACTACGGACGACGTGAAAGTTCGGCCTCTCATACCATATAGATGCAGCATAGGTCAACGTGGCGACAAAGGTGCCTTTATAGAGAATCCGGAGGGCCGGATAGCGAATGCCCCAGGAAGAGGCCGACACTCTCGACATCTTCCCGAAGCATTTGGCCGCTCGTTCTCCAATCGTTGTCGCATGCTGCACGAAAGACAGACTTACATCGATAGTCACCCCCAGTATAGTGGCCGCCGTGACGGACCTGACCGAGCTGTTCCCGAGTTTGATGACCGGGGGCCGCTGGAGCTTTCCCTTAAGGGTCATCGACATCGACTTACCCGGGGAGAATGTTACGGTCCTGATCGGAGCCGACTCTCGAGCGAGCATCGAGAGCAAGGCGAAAGCCACGCTCTCGCTCGTCCTCGACTGGGGAGCCCGTAATCGGCTGGAGTTCTCCCCAGGCAAGTCCATGACGATGACCGTAAAGGGAAAGCTCCAGCGGCCCCCAGTCATCAGGATGGGTGCCGGCTCGGTCCGGACCGTCACGGCGGCAACCATTCTTGGAGTGACGCTAGACGACAGGATGTCCTTCGTGCAGCATGCGACAACGATTGGAGAGCGAGCGGCCAAATGTTTCGGGAAGATGTCGAGAGTATCGGCGTCTTCCTGGGGCATTCGTTATCCGGCCCTCCGCACTCTCTACAAGGGCACTTACGTAGCCACGTTGACGTATGCTGCACCCGTATGACATGAGAGAATCAGTCTCCATGTCGTACGTAGTATAGTCCTGAGGCTGCAGCGACCGTCTCTCATCCTCCTTACGAAAGCGTACAGGAGCGTGAGTACGGCGGCGCTACCAGTACTGGGGGGGGTCTTGCCTGCGGACCTGGAGGTAATCCGTGCTGCCAGAATGGATGAGGAGCGCGAGTCCGCGCCAAAGCCGGAGTTGAGCAGACGGAAACGCGGGGTATGGGACGCTATAGTCGGGGAATGGCAGGAGCGTTGGCACTCCTCCGCGGATGGAAGAGAGCTCTACCGATACTTTCCGGATGTGGCTATTAGGTTGGCGTCTCCGTGGGTTGAACCCGATTACGAGACGTCACAGATCCTGACTGGACACGGCTGCTTCGGTAAGCGACTGCATGCCATGAGACTCTACGAGTCGAGCGGCTGCAGTTGCGGGGAATCGGAGGAGGACCTCCACCACGTTGTGTGGGAGTGCTCCCTATACTCCGATCTCAGGGGGAAGCTGCTGGAGGGGATACGTTGCGGTGAAGGCGAAGGAGAGGGTCCGGTGCACTACCCGGACTTGGTGTCTAGGCTGCGGAAGTTCGCGCACAGTGGCACCGGAGGCGGAGCGAGTACGAGAGGACTGCTGGTGGTACGCGTTCAAGAAGGAAGGACACCGCTGAAGACGGAGAGCTGCCCGGCACCGAAGCCGTCCAAGTTTCGTCCGCTGCCCCAGAAGGGGGAGAGTGCGAAAGAGGGGACAGGAGTAGAAATAATTTGTAGGGGTCAAGAGAATGCGTGCTTTTCAGCGCGCATTCCCCGCAGATTCGGCCAGTATAACCGAGAGGTTGGAATGGCCATGGGTTGGTGGAGGGTTACCCGGGGAGAACTCCAGCCGGTTTCGGGCACCCCAGTCTATAGCCAGAGAGAGCGCGGCCTTGGCCTTACTCTCGATACTGGCTCTCGAGTCCGCCCCGATGAGGACCGTAACATCGTCCGCGTACGCAACCATACTCACACCCTCCGGCAGTGGTAGCCGAAGCAAGTCGTCCAGTAGAAGGTTCCAAAGCGTGGGACCCAACACCGAACCCTGAGGACATCCCATCGTGGACTCCTTCCACAACGCGCGGCCACCGACGAGGAGGCATACGCGTCTACCGGTGAAGTACTCCCTCAGCATCTTGAATATGTTGGGGGGGCACCCACCTCGTTTCGCTATGACCATGATCATCGGCCACCAGGCGTTGTCGAAGGCGCCCGAGATGTCAAGGAAGATCGCCTGTACATACTTCCAGCGTTCGAGTCGCGAATCTAAAATTTTCCTAAGCGCAGTGACTGTTGATCTACCCGGAGTGAACCCGTGCTGGCAATCGGAGATGATGGAGAGGCCAGCGGCGTCAGCGCTGCTGCGGTTCCCGCCATCACCGGGGAGGAGTTCGCCGCGGCCGTGGATAAACTCCGGGGCAAGAATGTCGCCCCGGGTCCGGATGGTATCCACGGCCGCGTCCTGGCCTTGGCCCTAAACACGCCTTTTTTTTTTTTTTTAACGTGTGGAAAATCTTCAAAAGACCGTCACCCCGCCGGAGGGAGGGCGGGGCGGTGTGAGATTTGTACTCACCAAAAACCACACGGTGTACCTACGAGCGCCTATGCCGGAGCCAGGGGATTCGCGAGTGCATTTCTACCCCAGCTCCGACGGCGACGGCCCGCCCTGTAGATGTTGTAGGGCAGGCCCCATCTCGTTATGTGGTTAGGGCGACCTATTTCGCCCTACTCCATTCTGGAGGCGTGTGGGTACACGCGCACACCTCCGGGGCCTTTGGATGGGGGGGACTGCCTCCCTCAAGGCAGTCACCCCGGCCCCAGTGGGGGATAGAGGGGGGCGGAGTTGGATACGCCCCCACCTCTAGGCCTGGCTCTTCTGTGGCGGAGGGAAGCGGGACGATCTGACTCCCGCTCCCTTTCCGCCGCCTCCTTCCGCGAGATAACTTCCTCGCAGAAGGAGCTCACCGCCAGCCACGATCTCTCGCTACTGATCATCCTCCGAACTAAATTCGGCAGCGAGAGATCGTCCCCCACTATTCGTGTGAGGACACGGCGCTCACTCTCGAACGCTGGACATATTTCCAGCGTGTGTTGCGCCGTGTCCTCCACACCTCCGCACTCGTGGCAGCCGGTCGTCGGCTCCTTCCTCGCCACATGATACACATATCGCCCGAAGCATCCGTGCCCGGACAGTATCTGCGTCATGCGGTACGTCAGTGGCCATCGCCTACACATCCACCTTTTGAGGATGGGACGGACAGCCTCGACGGTCCTCAGGCCGGCCGATGGACTGGCCAGCCTTTCTCTCCACCTGATCCTGAGGATCCGCCGAAAGTCGGACCTCCGTGCTCCAATCTCGTGGCCAGCGGATGCCTCCCCCATGGAACGTCGCTCCGCGCGCCAGTGGTACACTGACGCGTGGAGCTCCGCTACCAAGTCCCACGGAGGAGACCCGCCAGCAGACCCGCCGCTTCCCCGGATATGGTGCGGTAGCCTCTTATGGCCCGTATGGCCATGACCCTGTGTGGCCTGTTGAGGCAGGCCACATTTTCCCTACCTAGGGCCCCCACCCAGATGGGGGCCCCGTACAGGGCCATGGACCGCACCACGCCGAGGTATAGGCGGCGGGCCCGGGCCCCACACCGGGCCACCCCGGCCCCACACCTTTTGCAGCAGCCACCTAAGAGCGCCCGCCGCTGCCATAAGGCGAGGGACCAGGTTCCGGAAGTGAGCGCGGAAGCTCCAACGACTGTCCAGGTCAAGCCCCAAGTATCGAATACAGGGCTTGACCCCCACCCTCTGGCCACTGACGACCAGCTGGGCATCCGGAGGTGGCGCACGCCGAGGCCCATGAAAACACAGGACCTCGGTCTTCTCCAGTGCCACCTGGAGTCCAAGCCTCCTAATTCGACCGACGACAGCGCCACGCTTGCCGTGGCAAAGCGGGTAGCCTCCCGTAGGTCCCGCCCCCGGGCAGTGACCAAGGTGTCATCCGCGTAACACACGAGGTCAGTGCCCGTTAAAAGGGCGCCCCGCAGGTTCCAATCATACCCGATGTTCCACAGGATCGGGCCCAGAACCGACCCCTGTGGAACACCGCGTTGCATTTCCCTCGGCACTACAACGCCGTTCCGCCCCGTGCATAGCACAGACCTATCTTCGAGATAGGCCCCGATCACGTCCCGAATGTAGGGAGGCGCGCGATGGTACTTCAGCGCCTCCCTAATAGTCGCAAAGGGCAGGGTGTTGAAGGCGTTCTTAATGTCTAGAAAGACCGCCAACAACACTCCACCCTGGGACGTCGCCTCTTCCGAGAGGGAGCGCACACGCGAGATCGCGTCGATCGTTGAGCGCCCCTCTCGGAACCCGAACTGCTTAGGGCTGAGATCGGGACCTACCTGAGACAGGTGTTGGACGAGTCGGCCCGCCAAGATTCTCTCGAAGAGCTTGCCGATCTCGTCCAACAGCACTATGGGGCGGAACGCCGAGGGAACCACCGAACCTGCGGGGTGCTCCGCGTTGCGGAGCAGGACCACACAACCCCCATTACACAGATTGGGAAACCCTCCCGACACCAGACACGCATTGAACAAACGCCGGAGTCGGTCCCCGAGGGTGGTGCAATGCCCTAAACACCCGCTCTACGATCGACGCGATCTCGCTTGTGCGCTCCCTCTCGGAAGAGGCGACGTCCCAGGGTGGGGTGTTGTTGGCGGTCTCTCTAGACATTAAGAACGCCTTCAACACCCTGCCCTTTGTGACTGTTAGGGAGTCGCTGAAGTACCACCGCGCGCCTCCCTATATTCGGGACGTGATCGGGGCCTATCTCGAAGACAGGTCTGTGCTATGCACGGGGCGGAACGGCGTTGGAGTTTCCGCGCTCATTTCCGGAACCTGGTCCCTCGCCTTATGGCTGGTGCCGGCGCTCTTTGGTGGCTGCTGCCAAACGTGAGGGCCCCGGGTGGCCCGGTGCGGGGCCCGGGCCCGCCGCCTATACCTCGGCGTGGTGCGGTCCATGGCCCTGTACGGGGCCCCCATATAGGAGATGGCCACTGACGTACCGCATGACACAGATACTGTCCGGGCACGGCTGCTTTGGGCGGTATCTGTGTCATGTGGCGAGGAAAGAGCCGACGACCGGCTGCCACGAATGCGGAGGTGTAGAGGACACGGCGCAACACACGCTGGAAATATGTCCAGCGTTTGGGAGTGAGCGCCGTGTCCTCACACGAATAGTGGGGGACGATCTCTCGCTGCCGAATTTAGTTCGGAGGATGATCAGTAGCGAGAGATCGTGGCTGGCGGTGAGCTCCTTCTGCGAGGAAGTTACCTCGCGGAAGGAGGCGGCGGAAAGGGAGCGGGAGTCAGCTCGTCCCGCTTCCCTCCGCTGCAGAAGAGCCAGAATTAGAGGTGGGGGCGTATCCAACTCCGCCCCCCTCTATCCCGCACTGGGGCCGGGGTGACTGCCTTGAGGGAGGCAGTCCCCCCAATCCAAAGGCCCCGGAGGTGTGCGCGTGTACCCACACGCCTCCACAATGGAGTAGGACGAAATAGGTCGCCCTAACCACATAACGAGATGAGGCCTGCCCTACAACATCTACAGGGCGGGCCGTCGCCGTCGGAGCTGGGGTGGAAATGCACATGCGAATCCCCTGGCTCCGGCATAGGCGCTCGTAGGTACACCGTGTGGTTTTTGGTGAGTACAAATCTCACACACCGCCCCGCCCTCCCTCCGGCGGGGTGACGGTCTTTTGAAGATTTTCCACACGTTAAAAAAAAAAAAATTAGGGTATCTTTATACTCCTTCGTGTCAATCACCGGGTCCAAACCGCCAAGGAGACAAGAACATGCTTCATTAAATTTAGCATAGATCTCATTCAGTTCAGAAAGCCGCACGATAAGCCTATCACGTGACGCAGAAGGCAGCAAAGCATAAGTATCCGTAATCCAGTCACTGATCAATCGAACAGTACCCATTGACTGACGATATTCAACAGTCTCACTAAATAAACACGCTCTCACCGTATCATTAGGATTCGACATCTTTATTTTAATTATTAATTGCCACAAACAAAAGTAATATTTAATAAAATATAAAGATATAACTCACGAGTATTTATAGAGGACAAATAAAATATAATAATAAAAATTATTATTATATTATCAATAATCAACTATATTTTCAACCAAATCAAGAATGTACCTAAATATTACTAAATACAGAGTGAGCATACAAAGTACCATAAACACAATATTCTCGCATACAGAAAACCAGTTTAAAATCATAACAAGTTGTTATCAATAAAAGAATGTAGGTACCAAGAGAAGCAATTCTAACGGGCCGCTGTATATTGACAACTTAGTAGGTAGTACGTAACCGTTAAGATAATTCACTCAATTTATATCAATACATTACGCTAATATGCAATGATACATTTATAACTTTTATTAAAAATGTATTAATTATTAATAAACACCTACTCAACAAAGGTTTACTCAACACCTACTAGGTTTATATACGCAAATAGTACTTTTAATTTACGATGTTAAACACGATCACAAATTATAAGTAAAGGTCAAAGGTCAAGACGAGTAATGTAATACTATTTATTTAATTTAAGGCAAACTAAGCACAGATTTATTTGGAACAAACAATTAATAGGGTGTTCCGGGTACGGAACAGGTCAGATCAAATGTAATCAGAGGTTTCCAAACCACGCTCTGCTACCAAAATGTTAGGGAAAGTACTATGTATATATATAGGGAAAAATATGTGTGGAAACGTCTGTCACGTACCTGTGTGGTTCTGCGGATTTCCTGGGCTTCAGGGTCTCGATGATATCTTCGCTAGCTTTCACACACTTTCACAGTAGGTTTAACAGTTCTAATTTATTTTAAGTCACAACACAATGCGCGCGCGCGTCAAGGCCGCTGTACGGTCAGTTCAGTACTAGGTAAGGGAGGGGAAGTAAAAGCGCGGGAACAGAAAACTAACGGACTCTAATATAATAATCTGTGCTTACGATGATACATGGTAGATTTTGAAGATACGATTTTAAACCAATATCTATTTTACCGTTCCTATCCAAAGTCCTTGAGGCTGCTGCATACAAGCAAATCTCCTCTTTCACATTAAAAAACAACCTTCTCACACCATTTCAATCAGGTTTTCGCCCAGGACATAGTACATCTACTGCTCTCCTTAAAGTTACCGAAGACATCCGCTTGGGTATGGAAGGTAAAATGGTCCCATCATCTTAGTTCTCATTGATTTCTCCAACGCTGATCACGATGTCCTCCTTTTTATTATGCGGGATCAAAAATTCTCATCCTCAGTTTTGGATTGGTTCTCATCCTACCTTAGAGGCCGACAACAGGCTATCCGAGTTAATAGTGAAATATCGGATTGGGCTAATTTGTTGCCTGGTGTGCCACAGGGTGGGATCTTGTCTACTTTGTTATTTTCTACATTTATTAACTTCTTGTCCTCAAGTCTTAGCTGTTTATTCGATTTTTATGCCGATGATCTGCAAATCTATGAACAAGTATGCACAGATAACTTAAATTACGGAATCACAAGAATAAATAACGATCTGCAGAATATCAGCATTTAGTCGCATGAGTTTGGTATTCCAGTCAATACAATGAAATTCCAGGCTATAATTGTAGGAAGTTCTCAACAAATATCTAGAATTGACTTGAATTCGGTCGCACCTGTCATGTTGCAAAATTCTATAATCCCATTTAGTCAGAATGTTAAAGATTTAGGCCTTCACATCGATCCCACATTGAGTTGGAACTCACGATTCTGCATGTAAGCCGCACTGTGACCTCATCTTTGCGTGTTCTAAATCGTCTTCGTTTTTTTCTCGACTGGCAACATTACCGATAACTGTCTTTGTCAGCTGGCCGTAATAATTAAATACTTTTATCTAATTTATTACTCGATTTTTTTAGTGTTATTGATATATTTAGTGAGTTTAAGCTATAAAAAGCATCGATTGTTGTTTGTGTTCATTTTTATATAGTATTTGTGTACAAAAATCGATACAAATATTTCCTACCGGTCAACTGTCAAAGTTCGTAATAAACTTATATTTACTTCAATCTTGTATATGTTATCGCGTAATTCAATTTAAATTATTATAACATTCCTTTATCATTACTTATTTTGTGTTACATGTTAATATTGTTTGTAACTTTAAAAGTGAATTCAAGTTGTGCGTCGAGGAAAAAAATTACCCACTAACCAAATATTATTGTAAGTACTAACTGTAAGTTCTTACAAATAATAATCTTTAGTATTGTTATTTATAATTAACATATTTACTAACATTACTTACATATTACATAGGTATTATATATTTATAAATAAATTATATTGTAAGGAAATAGCACAAGTTCTAAATTCCATTAAGTTACTTTATATTTTGTTCAAAATCTACCCTGTATCATCGTAAGCACAGATATTATATTATATTAGAGTCCGTTAGTTTTCTGTTCCCGCGCGGTCCCTTCCCCTCCCTAACTAGTAACAAACGGACCGTACAGCGGCCTTGACGCGCGCGCGCACCTGTTGTGAATTAAAATAAATTGGAACTGTGTTAAACCTACTGTGAAACTGGAAAGCTAGCGAAGATATCTTCGAGACCTATTAATTGTTTAGTCCAAATAAATCTGTGCTTAGTTTGCCTTAAATTAAATTAATACTATTACATTACTCGTCTTGACCTTTGACCTTTACCTATAACTTGTGATCGTGTTTAATCATCGTAAATTAAAAGTACTATTTGCGTATATAAACCTAGTATTTTGTTGAGTAGGTGTTTATTAATAATTAATACATTTTAATAAAAGTTATAAATGTATCATTGCATATTAGCGTAATGTATTGATATAAATTGAGTGAATTATCTTAAAACGGTTACATCTACCTACTAAGTTGTCAATATAAAGCGTCCCGTTAAAATTGTTTGCTTGGTACCTACATTCTTTTATTCATAACAACTTGTTATGATTTTAAACTGGTTTTCTGTATGCAAGAATATTGTGTTTATGGTACTTTGTACGCTCACTCTGTATTAAGTAATATTTAGGTACATTCTTGATTTGGTTGAAAATATAGTTGATTATTGATAATATAATAATAATTTTTATTATTATATTTTATTTGGCCTTTATAAATACTCGTGAGTTATATCTTTATATTTTATTAAATATTTCTTATGTTTGTATTAATTAATATTTCAAATAAAGATATCGAATCCTTATGATACGTTGAGAGCGTGTTTATTCAGTGAGACTGTTGAGTATCGTCAGTCAATGGGTACTGTTCGATTAATCAGTGACTGGATTACGGATGCTTATACTTTGCTGCCTTCTGCGTCACGTGATAGGCTTATCGTGCGGCTTTCTGAACTGAATGAGAAATATGCTAAATTTAATGAAGCGTGTTCTTGTCTCCTTGGCGGTTTAAACCCGGTGATTGATACGAAGGAGTATAAAGATACCCTAACCTTATATAAGTCAATGCGGCCTATGGTAGATGAGTTGCGGCTTAGGTTTAGTGAGTTGCAGCCTGAATTGTTCCATGATCCCCCTACAGAGTCGAGTACTCCTAAGCGGCTTCCATTGATATCTTCCCCTCTAATGTGTATTAAAAATAAACTACCCGACTTACTTATTCCTACCTTTAATGGCCAAAGCGGATCCTATTTGAGCTTCGTCGACCAATTTGATAGTATTGTCAATTCCTAGCTTGACCTTAGCCCTACTAATAAGTTACAGTACCTTGTTGGTGCATTGTCAGGTGAGCCTAAACGTCTCCTATTACATTTACGTATTGAAGCAGAGAATTACGCTATCGCTCGTGATTTGTTAAAGCGAAGATATCATAATACGCGAATACTGGCGGATACATATATAACACAGATCCTTACCTTACCTAGCATACCCCCTAAATTGAATGGATTACGTGCTTCGTTTCTCAACCCATTGTTGACAGCTTATCGTTGTTTGGAACGCTTAGAGTTACCTGTGACTAGTTGGTCATATATGCTAGTGCACATATGCCTTAATAAGTTGCCCCTGGAGTTAAAGGCTCGTTTTGAGCGGCGTTACGGTGGTGATAGTGATCGACTGCCCCAGTTTAATCAGATCATCACTTTTTTAGAGGATGAGTGCCGCCACAATGATAATGTAAGTGATGCAGCATTAGTAGATTCTGCCCCAACTTCTCGTACGTTTGAACGAAGACCTGAATACTCGCATAACCAGCAATCTAACCGCCCGCGTAGGGCCTACGTTTCCCAGGTACCAGTTTCCAATAAGAAGTGCCATATGTGTAATAATAATTCCCATTATTTACGTGAATGTCCCCAATTTCGTGGTATGAACCCACGTGACCGATCTTATTTTATTAAATCGTCTGGCCTGTGCTATCGATGTTTAGATAAACATTCGATAGCCAATTGCCCACGTGATTACAGGTGTGCTGTCTGTGCTCGGTCCTCCCATCACACCTTACTGTGTTTTAACAATTCTCGAGATCATGTTTATCCTAACCATCAGAATCGTAATAATACAAATTATCGCAATGCTGTTGTGCATAGTGCACCGCGTACATCACCTCCCCGCACGGGCGGGGGCCGTCCCCCTTATAACCGCCGTACTCCCTGTTGTGATTCGTCATCACCTGCAGTCGAGCTTCTCCTCCTACATACTCACGACATGATTATCGTCATACGTCCCCTCCCCCGCGGTCACTTCCCGAGATAAAACATACCATAAGTCACGTGACCTCCCCGACCGTTCTATGCATACCAACCATAGACGGAACTCGTCCCAATAACTAGGCCCTGTATCTCCCCCTGCTTTCTCACCACATATGTCTATTCCCTCCAATTCCCTAGTCCTCCTACCTACCGCCATTATTCATGTCAAATCGGCTTATGGTTATTTTATAGAGGCCCGTGCGTTATGTGATACAGGCGCACAAGGTTGTCTGCTTACTACCGACTTAGCTGTTGAGAGATTGAATAGAAAATCATTTATTCAAATAAACTTAATTTAAGCACTTTTGAATAGTCATAACAAATTGTTTTTATTTACCACTCGTTCGGAAAGCTGTCTCATCACAAGAAGAACGAGCAAGAAACTTGTGTGTTGCTCTTTTAAATAATCCTTGTAAGTTTACATTTACAAGTCGAAACGTGTGAATACAAACTACCAACAAGCACTAATTTTTTGGGTCAAATATAATCATGCAATAAAATCAAATCAGTCGTAGTGATAAGAGCAGACCAGTCCCTACAAGCAGCACTCGTTCACGAGTATGACGGATGAGCCAGCCATCACTGCGCTCGACCATATTTTAGGGAGCCCATTGACCCGGCCCACCACGCCGCCACATGTCTGGACATTTTAGTGAGCATGACTACTCATTCCACACGACCACGTCACAGCTACAAAAATTACTATATGGTAGTTACAGTATTCGCACTATACATAAGGATGCATGCGGCAATCAATACAAAAGCCGCTACGCTATCATATATCAAGAAAGCAGTATGAAAATTAAAATTATAACGTTGTCCGCAAATAAACTTATTCTTGCTATATATTGCTATCATCTATAAATTCATCTATCTTATAATAGGCTTTTTTACATAACATTTGTTTAATATAAGATTTGAATTGCCTCTCTGTAAGATTTAGCGTAGACTCTGGCAGTTTATTATAGAATCTTACGCAATTACCATAAAATGAATTACTAATTTTGTGTAGACGGCATTTAGGTAAAATTAGCTTATTTTTATTGCGTAAATTTCTACTTGTACAGTCTTTAAGTTTCTTGAAACTATCTAAGCTTTTCCTTGTATACATAATATTTTCATAAATGTACTGTGAGGCAACGGTGAGGATATTTGATTGTTTAAAGCATCGACGTAATGACTCTCTAGAACCCATACCATAAATAGAACGTATGGCTCTCTTTTGTAAAATAAATATAGTATTTATATCGGCAGCTTTACCCCATAGCAGTATGCCATATGACATAATGCTATGGAAATAACTAAAATATACAAGTTTTGCCGTCGCCACGTCTGTTAATTGCCTTATCCTTCTAATTGCATAAGCAGCAGAACTAAGTCTACTGGCTAATTTTGAAATATGGGGCCCCCATTATAACTTCGAGTCCACTGTTATTCCTAAAAAAACTGTATCATTAACAAAATTTACTATTTCATCATTAAGCAATAGCTGCGTATTTACTTGTTTTACATTAGGCAGCGTGAATTTAATGCACTTAGTTTTGTTGGAGTTCAATAATAGATTATTACATGTGAACCAATTTAGTATAGCAGAGATAGCATAATTTACATCGTCTAATTGATTACATTGGCGACCAATTTTAAACACTAACGAAGTATCATCCGCAAATAACACTATATCTGCAACTTTCTCTACCATGTAGGGAAGGTCATTTATATATATTAAAAAGAGAAATGGGCCTAATATTGAACCTTGAGGAACGCCCATTTTTATATTAGTTCCCTTAGACTTTACACCATCAATATCTACAGTTTGCACCCTATCCTCTAGATAACTTTTCATTAGACTTAGGTCATTATCTCTAATACCATAATGTTTGAGCTTGTACAAAAGTGTTTCATGATCTACGCAATCAAACGCCTTCGACAAGTCACAAAAAACGCCGAGAGCATCCTGTGAGTTTTCCCATGATTCGAATCTATAGTTGCCTAGCTCAAATCTATCTCCAGATTTAAAGAATGGAATTAATTTGCTAAATTTCATTAATTGAGGAAACACGCCATTATCAACACATTTATTGAAAATAGTAGCTAGATAAGGAGCAACAATATCTATGAATGAACTAACTACTTTAACTGACATGTCCCAGAGATCTTCCGTATTTTTAAATTTAACTGTTTGAATATTTTTATGACATGAAAAGGGCTGACATGTGAAAATTTAAATGTTAAAGAGCAAGGGCTGACATTAGCCTCCAGTAATGTTTTTGCTCGAATTGGAGATGAGTCTAGAGAAGATGTAATATCAATCGGAATATTAGCAAAAAAATCTTGAAAAATATGAACTATATCTTTTGTTGCTGTTATTAACTTATTGTCATAATTTAATGAGAATTGATTGCAGGCTTTTTCAGAACGTCCAGTTTCTTTGTTTATAATTCCCCAGATGGTCTTAATTTTGTCAGAGGACTGATTAATTTGTTTATTTATAAAATTAGATTTAGCTGCAATACAAACTTGTTTGAAAATTTTAGAGTAATTTCTCACATAAGTCGTAAATTTGTCATCATATCTATATTTATTTTTATCATATACATAAATCAAAAAAAATGTTTCTACTTTTAAGTATTCCTACTGTTGCCCATTCTGTAAATTTAGATTTAACACAATATTCTCTTTTCTTGAAAATATTCTGGTATTCTTTTGACAAAAGACTAATTAACTTGGTGTAAAGAATATCAGGATTATTAAGACTGACAGATTGTAACTCTAAGTCTAATTTATATTTACCCGTGCTTTTGTATTTATTAATATTGTAAGCATTTATTTGTCTTTTTGATCTTTTATTATTGGTATTTTTTTTAGTCTGATTACTAAACAATGCAATTACAAGGATAAGGCAATTAACAGACGTGGCGACGGCAAAACTTGTATATTTTAGTTATTTCCATAGCATTATGTCATATGGCATACTGCTATGGGGTAAAGCTGCCGATATAAATACTATATTTATTTTACAAAAGAGAGCCATACGTTCTATTTATGGTATGGGTTCTAGAGAGTCATTACGTCAACGCTTTAAACAATCAAATATCCTCACCGTTGCCTCACAGTACATTTATGAAAATATTATGTATACAAGGAAAAACTTAGATAGTTTCAAGAAACTTAAAGACTGTACAAGTAGAAACTTACGCAATAAAAATAAGCTAATTTTACCTAAATGCCGTCTACACAAAGTTAGTAATTCATTTTATGGTAATTGCGTAAGATTCTATAATAAACTGCCAGAGTCTACGCTAAATCTTACAGAGAGGCAATTCAAATCTTATATTAAACAAATGTTATGTAAAAAAGCCTATTATAAGATAGATGAATTTATAGATGATAGCAATATATAGCAAGAATAAGTTTATTTGCGGACAACGTTATAATTTTAATTTTCATACTGCTTTCTTGATATATGATAGCGTAGCGGCTTTTGTATTGATTGCCGCATGCATCCTTATGTATAGTGCGAATACTGTAACTACCATATAGTAATTTTTGTAGCTGTGACGTGGTCGTGTGGAATGAGTAGTCATGCTCACTAAAATGTCCAGACATGTGGCGGCGTGGTGGGCCGGGTCAATGGTCGACCAAATTTTATCCCAATGGGCTAAAAAATGGTCGAGCGCAGTGATGGCTGGCTCATCCGTCATACTCGTAAACGAGTGCTGCTTGTAGGGCCTGGTCTGCTCTTATCACTACGACTGATTTAATCTTATTGCATGATTATATTTGACCCAAAAAATTAGTGCTTGTTGGTAGTTTGTATTCATACGTTTCGACTTGTAAATGTAAACTTACAAGGATTATTTAAAAGAGCAACACACAAGTTTCTTGCTCGTTCTTCTTGTGATGAGACAGCTTTCCGAACGAGTGGTAAATAAAAAACAATTTGTTATGACTATTCAAAAGTGCTTAAATTAAGTTTATTTGAATAAATGATTTTCTATTCAATCTCTCAACAGCTAAGTCGGTAGTAAGCAGACAACCTTGTGCGCCTGTATCACATAACGCACGGGCCTCTATAAAATAACCATAAGCCGATTTGACATGAATAATGGCGGTAGGTAGGAGGACTAGGGAATTGGAGGGAATAGACATATGTGGTGAGAAAGCAGGGGGAGATACAGGGCCTAGTTATTGGGACGAGTTCCGTCTATGGTTGGTATGCATAGAACGGTCGGGGAGGTCACGTGACTTATGGTATGTTTTATCTCGGGAAGTGACCGCGGGGGAGGGGACGTATGACGATAATCATGTCGTGAGTATGTAGGAGGAGAAGCTCGACTGCAGGTGATGACGAATCACAACAGGGAGTACGGCGGTTATAAGGGGGACGGCCCCCGCCCGTGCGGGGAGGTGATGTACGCGGTGCACTATGCACAACAGCATTGCGATAATTTGTATTATTACAATTCTGATGGTTAGGATAAACAGGATCTCGAGAATTGTTAAAACACAGTAAGGTGTGATGGGAGGACCGAGCACAGACAGCACACCTGTAATCACGTGGGCAATTGGCTATCGAATGTTTATCTAAACATCGATAGCACAGGCCAGACGATTTAATAAAATAAGATCGGTCACGTGGGTTCATACCACGAAATTGGGGACATTCACGTAAATAATGGGAATTATTATTACACATATGGCACTTCTTATTGGAAACTGGTACCTGGGAAACGTAGGCCCTACGCGGGCGGTTAGATTGCTGGTTATGCGAGTATTCAAGTCTTCGTTCAAACGTACGGGAAGTTGGGGCGGAATCCACTAATGCTGCATCACCTACATTATCATTGTGGCGGCACTCATCCTCTAAAAAAGTGATGATCTGATTAAACTGGGGCAGTCGATCACTATCACCACCGTAACGCCGCTCAAAACGAGCCTTTAACTCCAGGGGCAACTTATTAAGGCACATGTGCACTAGCATATATGACCAACTAGTCACAGGTAACTCTAAGCGTTCCAAACAACGATAAGCTGTCAACAATGTGTTGAGAAACGAAGCACGTAATCCATTCAATTTAGGGGGTATGCTAGGTAAGGTAAGGATCTGTGTTATATATGTATCCGCCAGTATTCGCGTATTATGATATCTTCGCTTTAACAAATCACGAGCGATAGCGTAATTCTCTGCTTCAATACGTAAATGTAATAGGAGACGTTTAGGCTCACCTGACAATGCACCAACAAGGTACTGTAACTTATTAGTAGGGCTAAGGTCAAGCTGGGAATTGACAATACTATCAAATTGGTCGACGAAGCTCAAATAGGATCCGCTTTGGCCATTAAAGGTAGGAATAGGTAAGTCAGGTAGTTTATTTTTAATACACATTAGAGGGGAAGATATCAATGGAAGATTTAGAAAGATACATTGTATCTTTTGTCAAATAATTGAATGTCCCCTTATCATCAAATTCAGTACCTATTACTGGGTATCTATCGCTCTCCTTCTAATAACAACGCAGACGATTTTATATACACACTGGATAATCATTTAAACAATTTGGAATCTTATAAGAATGTAATTTTGACTGGTGACATAAATATTAATCTTATTGAGAAAAGTGATACCTCTACTTATGATTGCAGCAATAGGTTACAATACCTAAATATGTTGGCAACACATGGCATGCTACCGGGTCATGTACTGCCAACAAGGGATAGTAATTGTATCGATCACTTCATTTTGAAACTTGATAGTGGTACAAACTCAGCACAGATAAATGTTTTTAATACTACTATCACTGACCACTGCATGATATTATTAATTTTACATAACAAAAATAACGTCCGTAAATGTATAAAGAAGAGGACTGTTACTGATTTCGAGAAAGCAGTACAAGATTTAAAAACTAATACTTTATCGGATTTACTATTGAATAATAACCCTAACTTACTGACTGATCAATTAATAGAAATATTAAGAAAAAGTATATCTGACAACACAATAACAAAATTTATATCATGTAAATATCGTGCAATTAAACCATGGATAACGCCAAGTATTTTGCGTTGTATTAGAAATAGAAATAATATGCAAAAAAAGCTAAAAAGGAATCCAGAAAATGAAATACTAAAAGTTACATACAGAAGGTACCGAAATTATTGTAATAATCTCATTAAAAAACTTAAATATAAATTCGAAAGAGATCAATTGCTAAAAAATAAAAAGAATTCTAAAATGCTATGGAAGTGTATAAATGACATAACTCACAGAAATAAAATAAAAAATAACAGTTATGAACTATTGCATTGTAGACCAACCCCTAAGGTATCTGTTGACTTTGTTAATGGATATTTTTCTAATATTGGACGAATTCTGGCCGAGAATATTCTCGCAGACAGACCCCTGCAGAAGTATTCTGACAGCTCTGACCTTCTGTGCAATCAAGTATTTTCTTTTGTTCTGACGGAGACCACCCCAAACGAAGTCTATATGGTTTTAATGGGACTTAAATCTGAGAGCGCCCCGGGCTGGGATGGTATACCAACGCAGTTCTTAAAACTCTGTAGCGGACTCATCGTTCCCATTCTTACTCATTTAATTAATCTCTGCTTCGGACAGGGTATCTTTCCATCGGCACTTAAACATGCCATAATCACCCCTGTTCACAAGGGAGGTGATAAAGCCGAAATTGAAAACTATAGACCCATATCAGTATTACCTGCAATATCAAAAGTTGTAGAAAAAATATTAAATTCCCGTGTAATAAATTATCTAAACAAATTTAATATTCTTTCAAAATCTCAATTCGGCTTCCGACAGGGCATTTCGACTGAAGACGCTACTATTTCCCTAACATCTGAAATTACTAAAAACGTAGATAAAAACCAAAAATGTATAACAGTTTTTCTTGACTTAAAAAAAAGCTTTTGATACAATTTCTGTGTGCACCCTGGTACAGAGACTCGAGAATATAGGTATTCGAGGAAATCCCTTAAAACTTTTAAAGGACTATCTATGTGGTCGTAAGCAGAGAGTCAGAGTTGGGGAACTTGTTAGTGATGAGGCCGATGTAACCTTCGGGACGCCACAAGGTAGCGTCTTAGGACCTACATTGTTTTTAATATATATAAATAATTTGTGTAACCTGGATATTGAGAAAGGACAGGTCTTCTCATACGCTGATGATACTGCGGTGGTATTCTCTGGTCCCACTTGGGATGCTGTGCGTATCTCTGCCGAAACTGGACTAACCAAAATAGCCAAATGGCTGAACACAAACTTCCTAACGTTGAACGCCTCCAAAACTAATTACATATGCTTTTCTAAATACAATAATACACAACCACCCCCTACGTATCAAATTAAAATTCATACAGATAACAGCCACAGTTATAACATATGCTCTTGTGACGTCACTGAAAGACAAGAAAGCGTAAAGTATTATACCTCGGCGTAATTATTGACCAGCGTTTGTCCTGGTATGCCCATATAAATGTTGTAATGTCCAGAATGCATAAACTCGTATGGCTATTTAGAACATTAAGGTTAGTAACAAATAAGGAATTGTTAAATCAAATATATACATCAATAGCTCAATCTATTCTAACTTATTGTATTCCTGTCTGGGGGGGAGCAGCAAAGACTAAATTCCTAGAACTTGAGAGAGCTCAGAGATCCTTATTAAAAGTTATGTATTTCCAGAAACATAGATTTCCTACGGAAAAGCTCTATCAGATGTGTGATCTTCTTTCTTCCAGGCAACTTTACATAATCCAAGTAATATTAAGAGTACATAAAAACCTCTTTTATGACTCCAAATCTTTAAGCAAAAGAAGGAAGCACAATGTAGCACCTGTACAACCCGTTAGATCGACCTATGCTGGAAGACAGTTTGGTAAACAATCGACTTATATTTATAACGCTGTAAATAAAATTCTTAACATCTACCCTATGAATCTTTATACCTGTAAAAAAGTTTTAACAAAATGGCTAAAATCTAAAAACTATAACGAAATTGAAGCTATTTTGTACAGTTCTGGATGACAGCATGGTCTATGAGCAATTGGACTGTAGTCCTGAGGAATGTAGTCACAATGTAATATATATACAATGATTATAATATTTTAATAAACATACATTTGCACCCAACACACTTCCACACTTACATACACACACACACACACACACACACGCACACAGTCTTTTACAGTAGAAACAAATTCTTAATATAATAATAAATAACCCTAGAAGAGCGTGATCTCCTATCACAAGTATTTAATTATGCTTACAAGATCCCAACCCCGGCTTAAGGAAATATATAAATAAGAATATGTGATTGTTGATATGAAAAAAAAAATTGTAAAACATCTATGTTAATGAAATAAATTTATTATTTTTTTTTATTATTATTATTCGCGGTATTGGCAACATTCAATCTGTATATTCCCGCGGGTCTATCTCCCTTACCTTTAATATACTCCGATTCTTAATTATAAACTTTTTTTGTTTTAAATATTTTTTAAATTTCTTATTACTCAACGTACAAATGTTACTGTTATAGTTGCCTAATTTAGTTGATGTATCACTAGTAAGGTCAATCACAACATTCTTCTTGATATTCTTTGTAACACACCCACATGTACAAAATTTATTAGTTTAATTCAGTCATTTGATTTAAGTCATGTCTTACATGAACTCACTTGTGTAACTGCCACGTCTGCTACTTGTCTTGACAATGTTTTTTGTAACTGCGAGTATACAGAAACATTCATAATAAATAAACTTCCTTAAGATCACTGTGGTCAAGTTGTTAAGTTTAGCAGTCATTTCAATAAAGTCAACAATAATAAAAAATCAAAAAGACAAATAAATGTTTACAATATTAACAAATACAAAAGCGCGATTAAAAATAAATTGGATTTGCTGTTACAATCTAGTAGTAATCCTGATTATCTTTATACCAAGCTAATCTATATTTTATCAGGAGAATATGAACAATTTTTCAAGAAAAAAGAAGTTCATGTTAAATCTAAATTCACGGAATGGGCAACAGGGTAGGAATACTTAAAAGTAGAAATATTTTGTTTGATTTATACGATCAAAAAAATATCGATTTGATGACAAATTCACCACTTATGTGAAAAATTATTCTAAAATTTTTAAAAAAGTTTGTAGTTTGGCTAAGTCTAATTATTTTAATAAACAAATTAAGCAGTCTTCTGACAAAATTAAAACCATCTGGGGCATTATAAATAAAGAAACTGGAAAATCTAAAATAGCCTGTAGTCAATTTACATTCAATTATGATAATAAATTAATAACAACAACAAAAGATGTAGTTAATATTTCTGAAGATTTTTTTTACTAATATTCCGATTGACATTATTACATCTTCTCTGGACTCATCTTCATCTCGAGCAAAAACATTACTAGAGACTAATATCGGTTGTTGTTCATTAAGATTTAAATTTTCACATGTTAGCCCCTTTCAAAATAAAAAAAAAAAAAACAGCTAAATTTAAAGTTTAGTTCTAAAAAATACGGAAGACCTTTGGGTCTTCCGTATTTTTTAGAACTAACTACTTTTACAGACATGCCCCAAAGGTCTTCTGTATTTTTTAATAAATGTATTGATAATGGGACTTTTCCACAATTAATGAAATTTAGCAAATTAATCCCACTATTTAAATCAGGAGATAAATTTGAGCCAGGGAACTATAGACCTATATCTATTTTGCCAGTTATAAGTAAGGTATTTGAAAAGATAATGTTAAATCAAATGTTACACACTTCAGGGTTAACGGACTGCTTCACAGTCAGCAATATGGTTTCACCGCCGGCAAGTCTACCACTGACGCAGGTGTAGCGCTAATGACACAATTTTTCGAATCTTGGGAGAAGTCACGGGATGCACTCGGAGTTTTTTGTAACCTATCAAAGACATTTGATTGCGTGGATCATAAAACGCTTTTGTACAAGCTCGAACATTATGGTATAAGAGATAATGATCTAAAATGAATGAGAACTTATTTAGAGGATAGGGTCCAAATACCACCCATATTGACGGTGTAAAATCTAAGGGAGCTAATATTAAGATGAGCGTTCCACAAGGCTCAATCTTAGGCCCCTTTCTCTTTTTAATCTACATAAATGACTTTCTTTTTATGGTAGAAAAAATTGCAGATATAGTGCTGTTTGCGGATTATACTTCGTTAGTGTTTAAGATTGGACGTCAAACTAATCAATTAGACGATGTAAATTGTGATATGTCTGCAATATTAAATTGTAATAACCTATTATTAAATTCCAGCAAAACAAAGTGTATAAAATTTACACTTCCTAATGTAAGACTAATAAATACACAGTTATTGCTTGATGACGAAATAGTAAATTTTGTTAATGATACAGGTTTTTTAGGTATAACAGTGGACTCGAAATTACAATGGGGGCCCCATATTTCAAAATTGGCCAGTAGACTAAGTTCTGCTGCATATGCAATTAGAAGAATTAGGCAATTAACAGACGTGGCGATGGCTAAATTTGTATATTTTAGTTATTTCCATAGCATAATGTCATATAGCATACTGCTGTGGGGTAAACCAGCCGATATAAATACTATGTTTATTTTACAAAAGAGAGCCATACGTTCTATTTATGGTATGGGAATATGGTATCTATTACAGAGGGAGTCATTACATCAGTGCATCAATTACCAATCATCAATTACCTATCTGCATGCCAAATTTGTACTTCCTAGGTCATCTGGAAGTGGGTTATAATTTTGATCTATAGTTCAGTGATAAAAATGACGATATTTGGACGTTAATATCTAAACAACCGTTTGAGATATGTTTATGAAATTTGGAACACATATTTATCTCGCAAGTCTCAATATATGAACCAAATTTGACAGGTTTATGTGAAAGAGTTTTTGAGTTATGAGGGGGTCAAAAGTGGCTCCAAATGGTTCGTGCTGCTCGCCAGTTCTCTTACTTGAAACTAGGCTTTGACACGCTACCGCGTGTCTAGATATAATTATGTACTAGTGTCTGGAGACGAGGCTGCACTACCGGACCCGATCGCTCATTTCCCCCCTCCATTAAAATTCCCCTTTAATTGGTCCATTAGACTGTGCTACAATAATTAGCCGGTTTTTTCTTTACTCGTACTGATTGCTATTAATTATCGCATTCAACAGCCGCTGAAGTGTTGTGTGTTTGTTTTTATTGTACCAACCACACCGCGGCTATCCTTTTATATTGTCTTTATAAAATACTAGCTACCCACCCCAGTTTCGCACGGGTGTACATGTATTATTCGTCTAAACCTTCCTCTTGAATCACTCAAGCTATTAAAAAAACGAGATTCAAAATCCGTTACGTAGTTTTAAAGATTTAAGCATACATAGGGACAGACAGCGACAGCGACTTTGTTTTCTACTATGTAATGATAAAAATTATGTGTCACGTTGTTTGTCCGCGATGGACTCCTAATATTAAATTTGATTCGCACATTATGTGCAATTTGATCCATTACATTTCAATTTATAGTCGCAATATTATTTTATTCAAGAACCTTGCCACTGCAACGCGTGGCCGGGTCTGCTAGTTAGTATTATAAGCATTATGAATCAATATTGTGCTTGTCACATAATAATAAAATTATATCAGGACAATTCACACAGTATATCAAGCTAAGAAGAGGTTGTGTTACTGGTACTAGACAACAGATATAAATTCATAGATACATTTCTTTTATAAATACACACATAATATACATAGAAAACACACAGACCGATACAAAAAATCATATTCATGAATGATTGTACCGTGTGAGGAATCGAACCGGCGACTATCAGAATTTAGGTGATGTGCTAAACCACTATACCATCGAGGTCCATATGAGAGTAGTGATCATGTCAGGCTGTACATATACGTACATATATGGAATCCTATATGAACTATTTTGTATATTTCATTTAAAACTTTTTGGGCGTATGTGGTGGATTGTTGGGCGGGCGGTCCGCGATCTCATACTGTACTCTACATATACGAATTAGTACGAAATGAATTTATAGGTCTATCTACGATTCATGTACAGTCTGGATAACTGCTTGCTACTGTTTGGAAAATAACAGAAGGCAATAAAAAATAATATATACTATTTATTATCAGTAATCTTGTTTGCTTTGGTTTGTGATAAAAGATAGCGTAGTCCGATCTCGTATTATGCGATGTCATTTAATAAAATCTGTTAAAAATAATGACAGACAGACAAACGTCCGAATTTATAATAGGACTAGCTATTCCCGCGACTATATCCGCGTGGAATTTAACATTATTTTTCTAAAATAAAAGTAGCCTCAGTTACTCCTTATTACGTCAGCTACCTGCTAAACAATTCCCGTCAGAATCGGTCCAGCTATTTCAGAGATTAAAGGAACAAAGAGACAGACAGACAAAATTTATAACAAATGTAATTTCGGTGTATGTACCGTATTTATATGCATGTAGTAAAAAACGGTTATTACAATATTTGTAATATTGCAATAACAATTTTTTACCTTTTTTACAGACAATTCAATTTTATTTATATAGATAGCATAGATTAATATGACAAAATATAGATTTTATAAGATAAACAGCGTGTTATATATGTGACAGTCCTACAAATATTATGTATATGTGTGTGTACGTCTGTGAGATGAGTGTCAGCAGTGTAGGCGATGCGGTGCGCAGCCCCCTGCTCAGGGGTTGAATGTAGCCGGTGTTGCCACCTCACTGAGTCACCTCCAGTTTGGTGGGCAAAATATGATTCTATTGGTTGATTCGTTTATTGGGGACAAATATCTGGCAGATTAATGAATATTGATATTTTGTATATGTTTTTCATTATGTGCATACTATAAAAAACACGTACATATATATATATATATATATATATATATATATATATATATATATATGAGACTACAGTTAAGTGTTAAGAAAGATATATAACAATTTTAATTGGATAATGTAATAATGATGATAATGATAAATGACTCGACCTTTCAGATTATATTATTATATAATATAATATCTATATTAATAATTCCGTCAAGAGGTACGGTAGACTCGAACGAAACCTTATGTGAATAACAAAACATAAAAAAATATAGATTTCGAGTCGACAACGTATATCCGCAAAATTCTAATTATGGAGTATTTCATTAAATTCTAATAACACTGACAAACAAACTGCAGTCGCCATCTTTTCATGTCACTAGCTAACAACCAATCAACACATCGCGTGTGTGTAAAACCACAGATAACATAATGTAAAACGAAAGCTCTTGCCGGAAACATGACGTTGTCGTTTCGCGAAAATATTGTTTTTTGACACTTTTTTATGAAAAAATCGTATATCGTGTGTATGTGTTTTTTCTTTAAATCTGAAATTGGCCGATTGCAAGACAAATTTGGCAATTTTTTTTATTAATTTGTTTTACGGCTTTTACAATATAAATTACAAAAATTAAAGTTAATGTCCAATGTCAAATAATAATAAATATCAAATGTTGTTTCTCTGTTCTGACGAACTTATTAAAAAAAAAAACTGAATAACAATCACAATTTCTTCACATTTTATTATTACACATAAGTTGCCAGGTATTTGCATTTTTTAAAGAATGTTGTGGTGTGGTGTTGCGGGTAATGATACGATGTTGCTGGTCGAGACGATGTATATTACAGATGATGATAAACTGACAATATGTACATAGAAATAATGATCTTATATACTAAATAAAAATAGGAAAATGTAAGGTGGGGTGACACAGTTTAGATACAGCAGTGCCTAGTAGACAATATTGAATTTGTCTTACTAGACATTATTAAATGCAATTATTATTTTATGTATCTAGGTGACTGTGTCCCATAGATATTCCCCCCTTGAGAGAAAAAAAAATATATATTACACACAAAAAAAAATTATAAAAGTTAACTGTAAAATTTAAGACGTTATCCACTTTAGTAACAATAAAAATTCATTATAGCCAAATAACGACGTAAATCTTCGACTGTCGTGGGTTTAGGGTACTCGTCGATTGCTTGCCATTTTTCTTGCGTTGGTTTCATCCCTTGGCTCGTTATATGATAACCAAGAAAATCTAACTCATTTGTGAAGAACTCGCATTTGCTCATATTAATTGTTTGCGGCGAATAACTAAACTGTGCTTGTTTTTTATTCACCGAGATTTTTGCTCCGGTGTCCACCAAAATTCTATAGCCACTGTTAGAGTCGGTTATAGCTAGGCGGTTAGACGGATGAACAGCACAGCGTTCCGTCTTATTCTGCGTCGAATCTAGTTTTCCGACGGTTATCTATAGGAGCGCGGCATGTCACGTTTGTATGCCTTTTCTTTATATTTGCGATGATATAATATAAATAATAGTCATTTTTCTGACTATGCAATGACCGTAGGTGCGAATTTGACCTAGATCGGTAGTTGCTGCGTCTGTTTGTGTGCGGCGAGCGCTTTTCGGGTATATCAGCAATTTCTGATCGCAGTGCCGCAATTTGTGACGACAGGTGTGCAATGACGTCGGCGGTGACTGTTGGCTGTACTTTTGTAGACAGCATTTTTGCTTTATTTTTCCAGTTTCAATTTTTCGTCCAGAGATTATATCCAGCAGGCAGTTGTGTTTACTGGGGGTGAGTAGCACGGCAGGATCCCTGTTGCGCAGTATTGCCAACAAATTTTATGCCTCTTGAATTTCCGAGCCGGTGAGACCCGCTTCTGGGAAGCCGGTGGAAATGTGCAATCGTTGGTGTGCGCAGGATGCCGTCAGACAGAGATCTCTTGTTTGATCTCGTCGTTTTCCCAGGTATCGTCTCGACCACGTCGGCCAGATCACGTCGGGCAGATCACGTCGGCCAGATCACGTCGGCCAGATCACCACTGTTGCGGGTGAATAATACGATGTTGCTGGTCGAGACGATGTATATTACAGATGATAATAAACTGACAATATGTACATAGAAATAATGATCTTATATACTAAATAAAAATAGGAAAAAGTAAGGTGGGGTGACACAGTTTAGATACAGCAGTGCCTAGTAGACAATATTGAATTTGTCTTACTAGACATTATTAAATGCAATTATTATTTTATGTATCTAGGTGACTGTGTCCCATATGTGGCACTATCAGAAATTAAATTATTTACCCATTTTTGTAGGTTATAATAATGAAATAATGTGTGGGTGTTTATTTAAAATTAATAAAGTAGGTATAGGTATTAATAAATATATGGTTGTTGTATCAAAATAGAATTTTCTTATTTTTCACTAAAATAAAGACTAACTGCCTTTTTTTATAAAACAAATGACCTTTTCATTGTATCATATATTATGAAAGTATTTAAATTATTTAGCTGATTGTAAGAAAAAAATTTTGGTTTGTAGATTAATACTGTAATATTACTATTTGTACGGAAACGACAAAAACATATTTTTATGCTGCGATAAAAATAAATTATAAAATTCTGTTATGGAAACGTCATATTAAGCTTTAAAACTAATTTCTTAAAATAAAAGTTTTCGATTGAACAAATCGGTATCGCAGGTACACCACTACCCCGCTATAAGTGGTAACATTATTTGAATATTTGACACTTCAACCTGTCAATTTAGTCTCTGGGATTAAAAAACAAACTATATCCAAGTATGACATTTACAAACTAATTCCTAAGCTACTTGGTGTTCCTGTCGCCCCGCGCCCCGCATGTTTATGGGGGCTCGACCCCAGAGTGGGGGTATAGCAAATGGCTAACGCGGGGCGATAGGGAAGGTTGAAAGGAAGAGGAAATGGATAGGAAAAATAGGAAGCAGCGGAAAGGAACTTAGCAAGTCCCTGAGAGTCGCGCGGACTAAATAAAAAAAAGGATTAAAAAATAACTTCTGTCCCCAAGTGTGGCACAACGTGTAGTAAGCTTTAAGTAGTTTTTCTTTATTTCTTTTTTTTAAGTAAACTTGCCCAAGTTAGCCTCCCGGGGGTTGTTGTCCCCGGAGTAGATGCCGGGACAAAGGAGTCCCCGAGGCCCCTTCACCTCCCTAGAGGGGTGCGGAAGACCATACACACTATAACCATAACCAGAAAAGTAGAAGTTTTAGTTTAAATGTCATTGTCATTTAGTTTTGCATAGTGATTTACTTTAGTTGGATTACACACATTATGCCGAAAATCGTAAGTATTTCATAAAATATTTCATTGTTTTTTTATTTACATTTATTACATCACACATCTCAACACAATAAAACGATGCCGACAGCTGCATATAAATTATTATATAAGATAAACGTAAATAAAAACAATTCATTAAATTAGAGATGAAATCATTATATACAAAGAAAAAAATAATAATAATAATAAAAAAAACCAATAATAATAATAAAGTAAAAAATGCATTTCCTATCCACCACTGCGGAGCATCGCCACCGCGTCACTGTGTACTGATGTGTGTGTAAAGGGCCCATCTCAGCATTATGCCATGACAAAAGCCACGACGCTGATTTTCAGTGGAACCCCGAATAAGTGATTCACGGACAAATGTGCATATAATATAATTAATTTAATACAATATCATATATAATAGACTACATACATAGTTTAAAGGGTATTTATAATTAAATAGAAGATGCTGTGTGGATTACATGATTCAATAGCTTATTTCATAGTGAGTGAACGAGTAACCAAAATATTAAATGAAGAAACTGTATAATTAGAGGTATGCAGGCACAAATAAAGGGGGTGTAAATGCGAGGTATGTCTAGCAGTTACTACTATATAGGACATATAATTATATTGGATATTATTGACTATTATCAACTTGTGTTAAAACTATAATTCCTGACTCAATAATATCAATTTATACTTAGTTTTAAAAGTGTACAATGTCTTAACGCATCGCACAGGGGGGGGGCAAGTCATTCCAACACTTAGTTGCTGTATATTTAAAACTGCCTCGGAAGGCGGCGCCGTGATGGCGAGGTGTTACGAGCGGGTAGCTACAGGCGCGTGTCGGGTTAGTTCGCGTGTCACGGGACCAAATAATTTTGTCAGTGAGGTATGAAGGTGTCTGATGCTTTATTATACCGAATAGCATGGTAGCAAAGTGCAACTTCCTCCTAGCGTTCATTTTAAGAATATTAGCATCGATAAGAAAAGGTGTAACATGTGTTCGAGGAGGTATATTAAAACAAAATCTTGCACATGCATTTTGCACCCTTTGAACTAGCTGTTGCGTACGCGCTAGCAATCTTGGACCATATACTGTGTCTGCATAATTTAATTTAGAGAGGACAAGGGAATCGCAAAGCTTAATTCTAATATCTGTGTTTAAATAATTGCGTATTTGGTACAAAATTTTCAACCGATAAAAACAGTATTTTACCGTGTTTAAAACATGAGTTTCGAATCGTAGCTGTTCATCAAAAAGTAACCCTAAATTTTTTACCTCCTTGACACGCTCTATTTCAACTCCGTTGATTTTTATCTGTAGATAATACCGCGACATTTTATATATTTGTTTGTGTGTACCCAATATCATAAATTTTGATTTTCCTCCATTTAATATCAATGAGTTAGAATCTGCCCATTGGAAAATTCGATTTAAATCATCATTAAGTTTATTAACTGCATTTAATATATCATTGGGATGGCAGGATATATACACTTGGATGTCATCTGCATATATGTGATATCTGCAATGATGTATATGATCTACAACATCAGCACTATATAATATAAATAACAAAGGGCCCAACACAGAACCTTGTGGTACTCCTCGTTTAACCTCTTTAGGATCAGACATATTTATTGAACCGTTTTCTTTGTGTAGCTCTACACGTTGTGAACGGTTTTCAAGGTAGCTTTTAAACCATTGGATGGAAGCATGATTAAAGCCGAAGTAATGCATTTTTGCCAAAAGCAAAGACACATTTAAAGAATCAAATGCCCTGGAGCAGTCCAATAGCGCAAGTAGTGTGCCATGTCCAGTATCTTGTGCCGTTAAAATATCATCAGTAACTTGAGCCAAGGCAGTAGCCGTGCTATGATGTTTTCGAAAGCCTGATTGCATAATGGGAAGTAAATTATTAATTTCGAAAAATAATTTAAGTTGTTGAGCTACAATTTTTTCTAAAATTTTTGACAGAAGGGGAAGTATGCTAATTGGTCGAAGATCTTTAATTTCACTAGGATAGGTGACTTTCGGAATTGGTCTCACTAAAGCTTCTTTCCACTTGTTAGGATAAGTGTTAGTTTCAATAGACTTGTTTATAATAGTAGTTATGATACTTAGTGTATTAGGCAATGTTAACAATAGCATATCAAGATTGATACCATCCGCACCAGTAGCCTTTGATTTCAATGATCATATTATTTGCAATATGGCATTATCATCTACAGTTTTTAAATGGAAAGCAGCATCCGCATTAAACAAACAATTGCTTTGGAAATAACGTATACTAGACATGGGGGGCTCATTATTACCTGGGATGTTAAGGAAATGGTAATTAATTTGGTTAGGATCATTAAAAATATATACGGGTACTTCTGCCTTACTACCCGACAGTTTTACATTTTGTTTTATGTGTTTCCAGAGCAATTTTGTATTCTTATTATTGCGATTTACATAGTTATTAAAGTATGCCTGTTTTTCTCTAAAAAGAGCCTCATTAGTCATATGTTTTAGTTCTTTATATGTAGACTTATGTTCCTCACTACCCGTTTTGCGTGCCTTTATGTATGCTTCGTCTCGACACTTCATCATTTTTTTTATGCAATATGTAATCCATGGATATTTATGTAGTTTGATGAACAACTGCTTTAAAGGAGCATGAGTGTCAAATAAATAAATCAAGTTATGATTAAATACAGCCACCATGTCGTTGACATCATGCAAAGTTCCTATGTGATCCCAACGAATGATATTTAGGTCTCTGTTAAATTGGTCTATATTAATATTTGCTAGCGAACGCATGGTTTTATTTATTGGGGAAAATTTAGGTTTAAAAAAATTTAATTGGCACGTAATTAATGCATGGTGTCCTAGGTCGTGTATGTGACTGACATTTACCGTGACTTCCCTCATGTCTGTACATATTAGGTCAATAAGCGTCTCACTGTGTGACGTGAAATGTGTGGGTTTGTCAACACGTTGGGTTAATCCGAAACATGTTAGAAAACTATTCAACTTTCTCGTATCACAAGACGATGAATCGAGTAAGTTTATATTAAAATCTCCCATAAGTATAATGTCACTGCACCATGTAACTGAACTAATCGTTTCAGCTAGGCCATCTAAAAAAGTATCAGTATTGAGCCAAGGGGGTCTGTATGCCGTACCTATAACTAGCCTTCTTCCATTTATTGATAAGGATAGCCACATCTGTTCTACGCCCGTGGAAGTGGGGTGGGGTACATATCTAACCGACACACCGTGCTTAATGTAGAAACCCACGCCACCACCGCGCGTACGTACTTCTGGCGGCCGAGGCATGTGACGCAGTCGGTAGCCGGGTACAGACGGGGCACGTCCCTCCTCCCCCTCTCTCAACCAGGTTTCATTTATCGCCATGATGTCAACATCATGACGTTCCATGGCCACTAAGAATTCGTCGTGGTGTGTACCCAGAGAACCCGCATTCCATAAACCTAACTTCATTTTACATTTTTTATTGAAAAGAAATAATATAACAATAATTGATCAAAATTAAAATATTCATATTAGAATTTAATTTATAATAATTATGTCGGATTTGAAATATATAAAGCGTGAGAAATAACGAATATCTATTACAGTATGGACATGCGTTGTAGTAACAAAGCAATAAAAATGATAAGCATCTATTTATGTGATTGTTTATTTGTGTGGCACAAGTACTCGCCCGACTACCTGTCCTGGCTGCGGCGGCGGGGCGACCGGCACTCGTACTTAAGTCCAGTTTGCTTCGAACCGTACTGACGTTTACGGTAATTTTTATATTAATAAAGTCTTTTGTGTGAATTAGTATATAACTATTACATATAGCAGAATTAATTTGTGAGTGGAATATAAGAAAAAGTGCGTATATATAGTATGTGATTGGATGCAAAATAATTAAGTTGTAAATATAAGTGGATATACTGCAACGTGCAGTGTTATTAAATGTATTATGCAATTTAAACGTGCTTGCTTGACATTGTACAGGCGTTGCGGTATGACGATACCCCACAGTAGATAGATCAAAAAGACAATTTATAAAAACACAGTTCAGAATATACAGTGAAAAAACATTAAACATATTAAAACAATGTAATTTATTTTTGATCGGTGTTATCGGAACTAACAGTATTGCTACCAAAAACCTTATCAAGGTCTGCTTCCACCCGGATTCTGTGAGCTGAAGTACCATGCCCTCGACGAGTGAATATTCGACCATCCCTGGTCCATGTAAACCGCCACCCCAGACGGCGGGCTGCCTCCCGGGCTAAGTAGAATAAGCGACGGTTGGTTCTCGTGAGACGTTCATTTATGTGAAGGCGTTGTGGATTCGATCGAAGCCCCATGCCTTCCGTGGTGATGGTGCGACGTACACGGGCTGCTCGAAGAATTTTATCTCGTGTTGCCCGGTGGGCCAGCCGTACAACTACAGGGCGCGGACGCGGTTGCTGACCATCCACCATACCGTAAAGACGGCCAAATCGAGCACAACTGACGATGTCCCGCTCATCAAGCGCCACCCCTATGGTGTTAACGCAGGTAAGCACAAGATGATCAACACTTTCCCCGTTTTCCTCAGGAATACCGACGATCTCAACATCGTTTGAGAGGAGTTCTTGATCTCGATCATTTATCTCTAGCCTGAGACCCTCTATCGTTGATTCGAGGGCCTTGTTTGAGTCCTGGCTAGCAACGTTACGTCCCTCGGTGGTTACGCCATTTATAACATTTTTATTGTTAACAATTATATATATTGTTATTTCGCTGGTCTGTTGTATTTGCAGTCAAGGTTTGTATATTTGTAATTTAGCGGGTAAGTATGTACCTGTAAAGTGGCGCCTCTGTCGCGTCACTGCGAGTGCAATTGTGCATCTATTCACTTCGAAAACTCTCTGATTTGTACAATCAACCGCCGTGCACGCTGCTAAAAGTTAATCTCGAATTTGGACAATATTTTTGTGTTTTGTGCTTATATCATTGTGATCTGTGCGACAGCCGTTTAGAGGTGGTCTCCAGGAGTACGAGCCCAATATATTGCAGGTAACAAGCCTTGAATGTTTTAATCAGTCAGCGAATTAACATCATATTTCTGAACCAGCGACCGCGCCCTACCGCATGGTGGTGAAACCTTATTTGCTATATTTTTCCGCAATTTCCCACCATAATATTTGGTCCTTCGAGCCGGATTGTAATTCGTAATTAATTATATAAAATTCTAATTACGAAATTGGTGTACGTTGACAGTTCCGCACAGTTGAAATTGAACCTTATTGTTATATGAATAGGGCTAAATTCGATCGTATTCATTTGCTTGTTCCGTAACTCGAAATACAAAAGTGCATAGGTATCTTATATTAACTACGCATTATAGTAATTTCATATTATATTTCGTTCTTCATTCTTCAGATATACAATTATATTAACCAGGTAGTCCTTTTATCCTACATGGCAACTCGCACGATTTTTAGAGGTACAATCGATAAAGTTATCGATATACCCCCTTTTATTTTTATTTTTATTCTTTTGTCTATCCCTGCATATTTCTCGTTTTCTGTTCATTTCTTTTTTCGTGCGTGGCAACGAAAGCACCTATTCTTAAGTATCTCGGTAAAATAAAAATAATCATGCCGAAAAGGTGTGCTCAAGAGAAGATCGAACATTACAATCGAAAAATCAGAAAATTAGAAGAAAAACAAAAGCGGAAGAGAATTCGGAGAAACGTAATTTCGACAGACTCAGACGAAATCTCAGGTTAGTAAAAGTTCAAATTACTATAGTGTACAAGTCTTAAGTACATTGTACATACATTGAAGTACTTTAATAGCTAACCTGCAGTACTTCAATACTATGTGTAAAATGGGCCTGGAGGTTGACTGCGGGTCATCACGACGGTACCTTACACAAGATTATTATTTCAATAATCGTTATTACGAAGGCCCAGAGGTTGACCGTGGGTCATCACACGGGCTAATTAGTAATCATACTAATTTTCGTTAAATACGATGAAATAATAGTTACCTTTTCTTTTCCCGGGAGGTTGATCGTGGATCAACACGATGGTATATGTAATCATGCACCTAGAGGGCGACCGCGGGTCACCACAAAAGGTCATACAAACTTATATGATTAAACAAAATATAATATTAAAGATTTCACAAAAAAAAAAAAAAGTTTATTGTAGTAATAGCCTATTACAAAAATATTTATATTCGCTATATTACACGTACACTAAGCTACCTCAGTTGTACACAACTGAACTTATTTTTCTCGTTATTTTTTAGATAACGAGCCACGAGTCAGTAGCGAGGTAGTAATACCGGCTGCTACTCCACCAGAAACAGCCGCAAACCTACCTGAAGCTGAGACATCTAATCAAGATGCTAGTGAGACAGTTCAAGATTCAACCATAGTTCCCGAACTAGATTCCGAAATACTAATCGCCTTAGGCGAAGCAACGGATGACTCACCAAAATATGGTGAAAACATACACGACAATCTAGCTCGACTATGGCAACCTATTCTCAAAAAAGGTTTGAACAAAGAGTCAAAGGATAAATTATTGAAACAATATTTAATCCCGGCTAACTGTACGCTCCTTAAAGCCCCAAAGCTAAATCCAGAGATAGCTGCAGCTGTCTCGGACGCCGTCAGAGGACGGGATAAAAAGAGTAGAAGCAGTTCAGGATCAGCTGGCTTTAGGGTTAACCGCACTAAACAGAGGTCTGTCGATTCTCCTGGACAATGATCAAGATAAACTCCAGGCAATAAAACTTATAAGTGACAGTTGTCGCATTTTGTGCGATCTACACTTCGTTGAAACTCAAGCTAGGACGAAATTCGTGACAGTCGGCTTGGAAAAGTCCTTCCTCAAGGTCATACAGGACGTTGACCGAGACGAAATGCTCTTCGGAAGCAGCCTCCCTGAAAAAATAAAAGCTTCAAAGGCAATAGAAAAACAAGGACTACAGATTAAAAAATCCAGTCCCATAGTTAAAACCCAAACGCCCGCTTCACAACAATCATCTAGTCGTACGGCCTCCCAGGGAAACTGGGTGGCCCCTCCCCGTTATCCATCGAACAGAGGAGGACGAGGGGGGGCAAGAAGGGAGTAATGACCAACCGCCGAGCTCCTGTTTCGAACGCACCAAAAACTTCATTCCAGACGAGACAACGTGCCCCTACGCGTCATTAATTGAGGTACATGCTGGCAGAATACAGCATTTCTATAATTGTTGGCTTAAAGTTACAAAAAATCCCGTAGTATTAAAATGGATACGTAATGGATACCCAATCCCGTTTAATAGGAAAATCAGCCAAAATTGCACCCCCCGTAACATACTAAATTCAAATAAAGAATTTTCAGATATGAGGGTAGCGATCGATAAATTGCTAGAATTGGGGGCCATAACATCTTGTAAACGAACTAAAAATGACTTTACTTCTAGTATTTTCTTAACTCCGAAACCAAACGGAACAAAGAGATTTATCTTAAATCTAAAACCACTCAACGAATTCATTCCAAAAGAACACTTTAAAATGGAAGATCATCGAACAGCAGCAAAATTAATACCTAAAAACGGGTTTTTAGCAACAGTAGATCTCAAAGAGGCGTACCTATTGATACCTATACAGAAAAGTCATCAGAAATATTTGCGTTTTATCTTCGATCAAACATATCAGTTTAAAGTCATGCCGTATGGCCTTTCGGTAGCCCCGAGAGTTTTTACCAAAATTATGAAAGAAATAATTATCTATCTCAGACAGCAAAGGCTTAAATCAGTTATTTACCTTGATGACATTTTATGTATAGGTAACACTCGGGAGGAGTGCCAGGATAATATAAATAAAACATTAAAATTACTTAAATGTTTAGGTTTTGTAATAAATTACGAGAAAAGCTCCTTAAGGCCGCAACAAACTTGCAAGTTTTTAGGTTTTATATTTAACACAGTAGATATGTCTATATCACTGCCCATAGAAAAACGAAATAACATAAGCAATCTAATCGATAGATTCCGTTCTTTACAAAAATGCACCATTAGAGAATTTTCTCAATTAATTGGAGTTCTAGTCTCTGCTTGCCCTGCGCTCAAGTATGGTTGGCTCTACACAAAAATATTAGAAAGACAAAAATATTTAGCGTTAAAACTTCACAACAGTTACGATAAACAAATAAAATTAACAGAATCAATGTTACCAGAATTAGAATGGTGGAGAAAAAATATTATTTCATCCACCAACACATTGAGACCAGACGAAAATTTCGTAATGGAAATTTTCTCTGATGCTTCTAGAACAGGCTGGGGAGCATTCTGTAATGGTGCACGTGTAAACGGCTCTTGGACAGATGAGGAATATTTGTTTCACATTAATTATTTAGAACTCTTAGCTATATTTATGAGCTTGAAGTGCTTTGCTCGCGATATGTCCCACTGTTCTATACTGTTACGCGTAGATAATACAACAGCTATCAGTTATATTAATAGAATGGGCGGCATACAATTCCCACATTTAAACGATCTGGCTAAATCAATTTGGTGTTGGTGCGAGGAACGTAACGTTTGGCTTTTCGCGTCGTATATTAATACAAAGGAGAATACTATAGCAGATGAAGAATCAAGGAAACTAAATTTAGACACGGAGTGGGAGTTATCAGATTGGGCATTCCAAAAAATAGTAATAACTATTGGAAACCCGGAAATAGACCTCTTCGCCTCTCGCACCAACACTAAATGTCAAAAGTATATATCTTGGAAAAGGGATCCAGAGGCTTTTATGGTAGATGCCTTCACTATTAACTGGGACTCATACTTCTTCTATGCTTTTCCACCTTTTTCTCTTATACTCAAATGTTTGAGAAAAATCATTAGAGATTCGGCAACGGGCATTCTGGTTTTTCCCTACTGGCCAGGACAAGCCTGGTTTCCACTTCTACAAGACCTATTAGCATCAGAAATCATTACATTTAAACCTAGTAAGAAGCTTTTACTATCACGTTTCAGACAGCTGCACCCTCTACATCGCAGCCTTACCCTGGGGGCCGCGAAGCTCTGCGGCTCGCCTTTATCAAAAGAAACACACCGTCGGTCGCACTAGACATTATGGTTTCTTCGATTGCGGAAAATACTCTAAAACAATATAGCGTCACATATAAAATATGGTGGCAATTCTGCGCAGCAAAAAACATTGAAACGCTTAACCCTTCAAACAAGGACGTGTTAATCTTTTTAGCAGAACAATATACAGAGGGAGCTTCCTACGGATCGGTAAATTCACATAGATCCGCTCTGTCTTTGTTATTAGAGAATAATATAAGTTCAGACGATCAAATAAAACGTTTATTAAAAGGTATTTACAAACAAAAACCCCCGTTACCAAAATATATCAATACATGGAACCCCCAAGTAGTTTTTAGCCATATCTCTAACTGGTTTCCAAATAAAAATATTACATTGGAGAAACTGTCAAAAAAATTAGTAACCTTACTTGCTCTCTGTACAGCACATAGGGTACAAACAATTTCACTGATCAAAGTTGATAATATTAATAAGAGTCCAGAAGGATTTAAAATAGTAATTACAGACATTATTAAAACATCTGCAGCCGGAAGAGAACCACCCATCTTGTTTCTCCCCTATTTCTTGGAGAATCCAAACATTTGTCCTGCAACAGCATTAGAGGACTATCTAGATATTACCTCGGATTTAAGATCAAACACAATAGAAAATCTTTTACTCACATACAAAAAGCCTCATGGAAAAGCTTCAAGTCAAACCATAAGTAGATGGATTAAACAAACATTATTAGAGTGTGGTGTGGACGTTAGACTGTTTAGTGCGCACAGCACACGACATGCATCTACTTCAACAGCGAACTACGCAGGCATCTCACTGGATGTAATAAGGAAGACAGCCGGCTGGACTAATTCCTCTCAAACATTCGCCAGATTTTACAATAGACCTATTGTAGACGAGGGTCTTTTTGCAAAAACAGTTGCTTTTCAACCATAAGATTAATAAGGTCAATTTATATATTTAATTTATTAGATCAGGATGTGATTACCAATAATTTAATGATAACTCTCAAATTATATTTATTTTCTTTCAAAAATGATAATCGCCTTTGTTATTATTATTAATATAAAAATAAAACTTTTCTAATTATTTCGAGGATTCATCTCTGAACATCTACCTGGTTAATATAATTGTATATCTGAAGAATGAAGAACGAAATATAATATATGATCAAACGAACTTCTGGAGTGAAGTTCGATCAATATTATATGAGTCTTCATTCTTCAGATATATAACACCCCCCATCCCAAATCCCAGAAAAGTTTTATATTTGAGTCTCTAAAATATGAACAGAAAACGAGAAATATGCAGGGATAGACAAAAGAATAAAAATAAAAATAAAAAGGGGGTATATCGATAACTTTATCGATTGTACCTCTAAAAATCGTGCGAGTTGCCATGTAGGATAAAAGGACTACCTGGTTAATATAATTGTATATCTGAAGAATGAAGACTCATATAATATTGATCGAACTTCACTCCAGAAGTTCGTTTGATCATATATTATAAACTACATATACATTAAATTTCTTCATAAGAGATTAAACTTTATAAAAATTAAATCGCACGTAGCGTTGTACGGTTTTTATTTATGTACCTGCATATTTTTTGATAAACTCGTTTGCGTATAGTTCATGTCTCATTATCTCTGCATTTCAAAATAGTCTGGTATATAAGTGTATTCATTGTTTATTGTATTTGCAAAATTAATTGTATTATACTGCACCGCATTACGTTGTATGGGTTGTTTCGTGTTCGATTATAATTATTTCTCACCCCGCATCGACTCGAACCTCCTACTACTGCGTAATTGAATCGCTTATGTACCTACTGAGTTAGTAAATGTATTTAATTTGAAACAATTCAGATATGTATTTGGGCACATAATCATAGTATGTATATATATATAATCATAGCCGTGATTACTTATTGTATTAGTACGCGGTTTGATAAATTGAATTTACTAGATTACATATTTAGGGTTTATCTATCTTTATATCTTCACGCTTAGGCCCATAAGGGGTAGGCAGAGATTATCTAATATATAAATATTTAAATTTGGTTGTTTACCAATATTCGCAGTATAGTCTTATACTTAACCTCATATATAGGTCAAGGTTATACTGATAACTTGCAGGTGTCAGTCCGTGCGAATTTATGCAATATTTTTATAGTTGCATTTCTACCGTACAAATATTAAATGAATATACTTACCGCTATAATTGTATCTAACTATTGTTTATAACAGTTAACTGTTGGTTAGATACGATTAACCGTTTGTTTTTGCATAAATACCTAATAGTAGGTTTATTGTAATTAATTTCTTAATATATTCACGCCTCTTTCTACTTGGGATTGGCAGAGTTTGGGTATAACATTTAGTACTATTGTTTATCTTATTTCCTAATATTGTATATCGATATAGTATATTATTGGAACATGGCTCAGGTTAATAAAATGGATATTAAGAAATCTTAAATTATCTGAAGCAAAACGTGCTCTTCTCTTTAGTCAGGTTCAATCTATATATCAATCGTCATCCAAATTAACGACAGATCGGACTACGGAGATCTTTTTAGTGAGAGCTCGTGAAGTAGACCACATACGATCGGAGTATGTGGATATCATCGATAAAATTAATTTATTGAATTTAGAATTAAATGACGATTACGTTGTAAATTATCAATACGTGAATGCGTTCGATGATATTTACTATCCAATTAAAACGGTTCTTGCGTCTTTAGAGAACATAACTCCACAATCTATCCCGAGCCACGAACCTAAACACGAAATAGATATTCCCCGCGTAATTTTACCCATGTTTGATGGGGAAATTTACAATTTTCCATTTTTTTATGAAACTTTTAAACGTTTAATTCATGAAAATAAAAGATTAACAGATTCTGAACGTATTCACCATTTGATGGGACACTTGTCCGGCCGTGCTAGGAACGTCTGTGCCGGCCTAGTGCCATGCGCTGAGAATTATACGGTCGTATGGAACGCCCTTATTGATAAATATCACGATAAGCGCGCGTTGGCAACGTCGTATTTAAATCAATTATTTTCTATGAAACCTCTTAACGGTCCTTCGGCAGTAAATTTAGAACGAACCATAGATAAATTCGCATCTTTAATTGCTGCATTAAAGCAGCTTAATATAAATGATCTGAGTGATTTTATTTTTGTCCATTTGGGATTAAAATTACTAGATTCTGATACAGCTAAATGTTTCGAAAATTCCATTCGTAGTTCAGAAATACCTGACTATGATGAGTTTGTGAAATTTATCCGCGAGCATGTAAAAATATTACATCGTATCAATAACCGCACTGGTTCCGTCGGCGGGTCCGCCGCGACGGCGCCAGCTGCGAGCGCGCGCGTGCCGCCGCCCGCTGCTGCTGTTCGCGCGCCTCGCGCTTATTTAGCAGCAACTACTGCAGCTCCCGCACCCGTTTGTATGTCTGCGTCCGCGTTACCAGCTTCGTGTAATTTATGCAGGGAACCCTCGCCCTCGCAACTACATCTTTATAAATGCAAGCAATTTCTTGCACTCGCGCCTATTGATAGGTTTAAATTTATAAAAAGTAATCATTGCTGTGGCAACTGTTTAAGTCCACTGCATTCTACGTTGAAATGTAATTCAAAATCTTGTTGTAGTAAGTGCAATATGAAACATCATACATTACTTCATTTTGGTAAGGACCAGTCGCAAGAGTCGCAACTAATCGATTTTACTGCTAATGTAGCATTAGTTGATGAGGACGAAAACCCGTCCTTTGATGACATGTCTGTACCTAACGTCGCCATTTGTAGTTTGTCATCAACTCAAGGAGTCATGTCGCCACGTGCCGTGCGTGCCTCGACAGAAGTGTTGGCTACTGCAAAGGTATATGCCATCGGTCGCGACGGTCGTGACGTCACAATTAGGTGTCTGTTAGACCCTGGTTCCCAAAAACATTATGTTACGGCTAGATGTTGTTCTAAATTAGGTCTCAATGTTAACCGTAGCGCACCTGTCGTTGTTAAAGGCATAGGTGGCGCTTCTCAAGTAATTAAGGGATCTGTAAATATGACTTTCAAATCACGGTTTAACACTAAATTTCAGTTTAATATTCAACCGCTAGTGTTAAATCAAATTACTTGTTCTCTCCCTACATGCCCTGTAGACGCAATTAATTTCGAGAATTTTAGAAATATCCCACTGGCTGATGACTCGTGGGACACACCGGGTGAAATTGATTTATTAATCGGTGTTAATTTGTTCGCAAGGATGTTGTTGTCTGGTAAGGTAGTGAATCCTCCAGGCACGCCCGATGCCCTCGAGACTGTGTTGGGATATATCGTGCTCGGGGAAGCGCCTACGCTTGCGCAATCCCCGCGTTCATTAGCGTTGTGTACCGCTACCGCTTCTTGTCAAATTGAGGCGTTAGTCAGAAAATTTTGGGAAGTTGAGGAGGTAGAATCCAAATCTATTCTAAATGTAGATGATAAACATTGCGAGGAATTTTATACTGCCACGACTACTCGTGATTCAGCAGGCAAATATAAAGTGGCATTTAAATGTAGCCCCGACTTACTTGGTAACTCCTTTGACGTCGCAAAACGCAGATTTTTATATTTAGAGCGAAAATTTTTTGCACAACCCCAATTAAAGCTTTTATATGATGACGTCATACAGGATTATATAAATAAATTGTATTTGTCGCCGGTGCATAGTGCACAGGAGCGAAGTGATCGCTGTTATTACATTCCACACCACGCTGTAGTGCGTGCAGATAAAAGTAGTACGAAGGTGAGACCCGTGCTAGACGCCAGTGCGAAGTCGAATAATGGATTGTCTTTAAACGATGTCCTGCACAGTGGTCCCAACTTACAAAGGGATCTTTTAACTATATTATTAAACTTACGTCTTTTTCCAATTGCCTTATCGGCTGATGTAAAATAAAATGTATTTGAGAATAGAGGTACGTAAGGAAGATCGTTGCTTCCAACGTATCTTATATCGTTTTCGCCCTGACAATCCTGTTCAAATTTATGAATTTTATCGTGTTGCCTTTGGGCTTCGGTGTAGTCCATATTTGGCATTGCGCATCATAGCTCAACTTGCAATTGATGATGGCGCTCGCTTTCCTTTAGCTAAGGAAATCGTAAACAGATATTTGTATATGGATGACATAGTAACTTCTATTATGAATCCTGAGTATGCTATAAATGCATCTCAAGAATTAATAGCATTATTTGCGGCAGGAGATTTCCAACTGGTTAAGTGGTCTAGTAACTGCAAGGAAGTTCTGTACAAAATTCCAGAAGATTATCGACTGTCACAACATGTAGAATTTGATAGAAATGATGTTTTAAACATTTTGGGGCTCTGTTGGGACCCTAGTAATGATGTTTTCACATTCAAGGTTATCCCAGACGAACGACCGTGTACTAAAAGAAATATATTCTAAAGAAATATCTTCAGTCGCTCGTTTATTTGATGTTTTGGGTTAGGTAGCCCCGGTAATCCTATACGCAAAGCTTCTGATAAAAGAGTTATGGATTCTAAAGGTGGACTGGGATGCAACACCTCCTCCACATATAATAAAGTGTTGGTCTCAGTTCCAAACGGAACTACCGCTTATTTCGAAGTTATATTTTCCTCGTCACCTAGGGGTCGTAGATCAATGCTCCGTTACTATTTTAGGTTTCGCCGATGCTAGTCAGAAGGCTTACGGTGGGGTAGTTTACGTTCATGTAACACATGCACAAGGTTACACACACATGCCAAATATCTTTGGTTTGTGCGAAATCAAAGGTTGCGCCGTTAAAGGTAATTTCGCTTGCTCGCCTTGAGCTTTGCGCTGCTGTAATTCTATCCCAGCTGATTAAACGTATCTATGAAACTTATTCAGCTAGGTACCCTATAGATGCAATTTATGCATTTTCGGACTCCACAGTTGCATTAAACTGGATTCATTCATCGCCTCATAGGTGGCATACTTTTGTAGCCAATCGGGTTACGAAAATTCAGGATAATTTACAACCTGAACATTTTTATCATGTAAAGGGCAGTGAGAACCCTAGCGATTGCCTCTCACGGGGGTTAACGCCAGCTCAATTATTGAGTCATCCACTTTGGCTCCATGGTCCCCTATGGGCCTCGTCTTCAAGGGATAATTGGCCTGTTAAACCCTTCACTGTGATTGCTAACGTAGACATACCTGAATTAAAACCGGTCTCAATGGTAATAGTTACGTCTATTGAACCCTTTCTATGCGAACTTTCACACAGATTTTCATTTTGGTCTAAATTTGTACGCGTTGCCTGTTATATTTTTAAATTTATTAAAAAATTACCGCTAGGCCCTATCACTAGTTCTGACTTAGAATTTGCAGAAAACGAAGTGTTTCGTCAAGTGCAATTAAAATATTTTGGTGATGAATTTCAGAATTTGAGTAATGACAAGCCATGCTCAAATCGCATTGGTAAATTGAATCCATTTTTAAATAATAATATTGTTCGTGTTGGTGGACGCTTAGCTAATTCAAATGAAACATATGATTACAAACATCCCATTCTGCTACCCGGAAGGGATCACATTATTGAACTTCTTGTATCTTATCATCATATTTTGTAACTGTGAGTACATTGAAAAATTAATAATAAATAAACTTCCTTCTGATCACTGTGGTCAAGTTGTTAAGTTTAGTAATCAGACTAAAAAAAATACCAATAATAAAAGATCAAAAAGACAAATAAATGCTTACAATATTAATAAATACAAAAGCACGGTTAAATATAAATTAGACTTAGAGTTACAATCTGTCAGTCTTAAGAATCCTGATATTCTTTACACCAAGTTAATTAGTCTTTTGTCAAAAGAATACCAGAATATTTTCAAGAAAAGAGAATATTGTGTTAAATCTAAATTTACAGAATGGGCAACAGTAGGAATACTTAAAAGTAGAAACATTTTATTTGATTTATATGATCAAAAAAAATATAGATTTGATGACAAATTTACGACTTATGTGAGAAATTACTCTAAAATTTTCAAACAAGTTTGTATTGCAGCTAAATCTAATTTTATAAATAAACAAATTAATCAGTCCTCTGACAAAATTAAGACCATCTGGGGAATTATAAACAAAGAAACTGGACGATCTGAAAAAGCCTGCAACCAATTCTCATTAAATTATGACAATAAGTTAATAACAGCAACAAAAGATATAGTTCATATTTTCCAAGATTTTTTTGCTAATATTCCGATTGATATTACATCTTCTCTAGACTCATCTCCAATTCGAGCAAAAACATTACTGGAGGCTAATGTCAGCCCTTGCTCTTTAACATTTAAATTTTCACATGTCAGCCCTTTTCATGTCATAAAAATATTCAAACAGTTAAATTTAAAAAATACGGAAGATCTCTGGGACATGTCAGTTAAAGTAGTTAGTTCATTCATAGATATTGTTGCTCCTTATCTAGCTACTATTTTCAATAAATGTGTTGATAATGGCGTGTTTCCTCAATTAATGAAATTTAGCAAATTAATTCCACTCTTTAAATCTGGAGATAGATTTGAGCTAGGCAACTATAGACCAATTTCTATTTTGCCAGTTCTAAGTAAAGTATTTGAAAAGATTATGTTTAATCAAATGTTAAAATACTTCAGGGATAACGGACTGCTTCACAGTCAGCAATATGGTTTCACTGCCGGCAAGTCTACTACTGATGCAGGTGTAGCGCTTATTACACATATATTCGAATCATGGGAAAACTCACAGGATGCTCTCGGCGTTTTTTGTGACTTGTCGAAGGCGTTTGATTGCGTAGATCATGAAACACTTTTGTACAAGCTCAAATATTATGGTATTAGAGATAATGACCTAAGTCTAATGAAAAGTTATCTAGAGGATAGGGTGCAAACTGTAGATATTGATGGTGTAAAGTCTAAGGGAACTAATATAAAAATGGGCGTTCCTCAAGGTTCAATATTAGGCCCATTTCTCTTTTTAATATATATAAATGACCTTTCCTACATGGTAGAGAAAGTTGCAGATATAGTGTTATTTGCGGATGATACTTCGTTAGTGTTTAAAATTGGTCGCCAATGTAATCAATTAGACGATGTAAATTATGCTATCTCTGCTATACTAAATTGGTTCACATGTAATAATTTATTATTGAACTCCAACAAAACTAAGTGCATTAAATTCACGCTGCCTAATGTAAAACAAGTAAATACGCAGCTATTGCTTAATGATGAAATAGTAAATTTTGTTAATGATACAGTTTTTTTAGGAATAACAGTGGACTCGAAGTTACAATGGGGGCCCCATATTTCAAAATTAGCCAGTAGACTTAGTTCTGCTGCTTATGCAATTAGAAGGATAAGGCAATTAACAGACGTGGCGACGGCAAAACTTGTATATTTTAGTTATTTCCATAGCATTATGTCATATGGCATACTGCTATGGGGTAAAGCTGCCGATATAAATACTATATTTATTTTACAAAAGAGAGCCATACGTTCTATTTATGGTATGGGTTCTAGAGAGTCATTACGTCAATGCTTTAAACAATCAAATATCCTCACCGTTGCCTCACAGTACATTTATGAAAATATTATGTATACAAGGAAAAACTTAGATAGTTTCAAGAAACTTAAAGACTGTACAAGTAGAAAGTTACGCAATAAAAATAAGCTAATTTTACCTAAATGCCGTCTACACAAAGTTAGTAATTCATTTTATGGTAATTGCGTAAGATTCTATAATAAACTGCCAGAGTCTACGCTAAATCTTACAGAGAGGCAATTCAAATCTTATATTAAACAAATGTTATGTAAAAAAGCCTATTATAAGATAGATGAATTTATAGATGATAGCAATATATAGCAAGAATAAGTTTATTTGCGGACAACGTTATAATTTTAATTTTCATACTGCTTTCTTGATATATGATAGCGTAGCGGCTTTTGTATTGATTGCCGCATGCATCCTTATGTAAAGTGCGAATACTGTAACTACCATATAGTAATTTTTGTAGCTGTGACGTGGTCGTGTGGAATGAGTAGTCATGCTCACTAAAATGTCCAGACATGTGGCGGCGTGGTGGGCCGGGTCAATGGGCTCCCTAAAATATGGTCGAGCGCAGTGATGGCTGGCTCATCCGTCATACTCGTGAACGAGTGCTGCTTGTAGGGACTGGTCTGTTCTTATCACTACGACTGATTTAATCTTATTGCATGATTATATTTGACCCAAAAAATTAATGCTTGTATTCACACGTTTCGACTTGTAAATGTAAACTTACAAGGATTATTTAAAAGAGCAACACACAAGTTTCTTGCTCGTTCTTCTTGTGATGAGACAGCTTTCCGAACGAGTGGTAGATAAAAAACAAATTGTTATGACTATTCAAAAGTGCTTAAATTAAGTTTATTTGAATAAATGATTTTCTATTCTATTCTATTCTATATTAGAAATTTGCATACTGGTACAGCACTTTTAATGTCAATTTTACGAACAAAGTATTGGATTTTGGCTGCCAGACGTATAATTCGGTCTGTGCTATCTAAATGTAATGTATGTTTTCGATTTAAACCTCGTTCAACCTATCCGATTATGGGAAACTTACCAGAGGCTAGGGTGAGAGAAACGCAAAAGGCATTTCTCCATACTGGAAGTGACTTTGCAGGGCCCTTTTATGTAACCGCGTACCGTGGTCGTGGTATAAAAAGTTGTAAGGCTTACGTATGTTTGTTCACTTGTTTAACTACGCGTTGCGTTCATATTGAATTGACGAGCGAGATGAGCACGGTTTGTTTTTTAACTGCATTCAAGCGTTTTCTTTCACGACGTGGTCCTGTACAATGCATGTATTCGGATCACGGGACAAATTATATTGGCGCTAGGTCGTATTTGCGTGAACTTTATACTTTTCTCACAAATGAATATGACGGACCGTTTAAGCAAGAGCTTGCAGAAAATAGGATACAATGGAAGCTCATTCCACCAAATGCTCCTCATTTCGGCGGATGCTGGGAGAGTAATATCAAATGCCTTAAATCTAAGTTATATAAAGTCATTGGGTCATAGATTTGACGTATGAAGAACTCTCAACCGTACTCACTCAAATAGAGTGTTTATTAAATTCACGGCCTTTAACTGTTTTAAGTTCTGATCCATCAGAGCTGGAGGCTTTGACTCCTGCGCATTTTTTAAATACTTCTCCGCTTAAAATGCTTCCCGCATTGGAACGATTAGAAGCCTCTCCTAATCTTCTTAAGAGATACGAACTTCTTGATCAACTTATTAGGTCTTTTTGGAAGCGTTGGCGTGGAGAATACTTACATACTTTGCAAGTTAGGCAGAAGTGGAACACTCCTGCTTTCCCTGTGCGTGAAGGTATGGTAGTTGTTGTAATGCAGGATAATGTTTTGCCATTACAATGGCCCCTTAGCTTATTGTTGGAATTTATAAGGGCAAGGATAATGTAATACGTGTAGCTCAAGTGAAAACAAAGGCTGGTATTTTACAAAGGCCGGTGGTAAAACTGTGTCCGTTACCATCACAATAGCTATAACAAGAACAACATTAGGATTTAAGGTTTAATTTTATTTTATTACTTATTGTTGCTAAGTTTTCTTTATACTATATTGTTAAGTTTATATTTATAATAAGGTTCAATTATCGCGAAACTGTCAATTTTGGTACTAGTTTTTACCTTTCGTCTTTGAAAGGGGTCCTTTCAAGGGCGGGGGAATGGTTACGCCATTTATAACATTTTTATTGTTAACAATTATATATATTGTTATTTCGCTGGTCTGTTGTATTTGCAGTCAAGGTTTATATTTGTAATTTAGCGGGTAAGTATGTACCTGTAAAGTGGCGCCTCTGTCGCGTCACTGCGAGTGCAATTGTGCATCTATTCACTTCGAAAACTCTCTGATTTGTACAATCAACCGCCGTGCACGCTGCTAAAAGTTAATCTCGAATTTGGACAATATTTTTGTGTTTTGTGCTTATATCATTGTGATCTGTGCGACAGCCGTTTAGAGGTGGTCTCCAGGAGTACGAGCCCAATATATTGCAGGTAACAAGCCTTGAATGTTTTAATCAGTCAGCGAATTAACATCATATTTCTGAACCAGCGACCGCGCCCTACCGCATGGTGGTGAAACCTTATTTGCTATATTTTTCCGCAATTTCCCACCACTCGGCAAGTCGTCGCTCCATATCTCCCATCCTGTCCTCCAACTTGACCAGTCGCGTGTCATTATGATTCAGAGTACGCCTTAGTTCTATCATTTCATCCCTGTACGCTTTAAACTCCACTCTCATACCACGCATTTCCTCTGACAGTTGTCGTAGTTCTTGTACAATATCAGTTTCATGGAAGTCTGTGGTTATGTCCATTGCGGTAGTGTTCTCGGCTTCACCAGGTGTCTCCTCGTAGCTATAGGAAGAGGATGCACCCCTGACAGGGGTGCCCTCCAAGTTATTTCTTGGAATTCTGGCTTTACAGTCCGGATAACGCCAGGAAGGGTGCACCTGTACTCCCTCTGGTATATTTACGCAAGCCCGGTGCGACGCCTTATTGCAACTTGTGCAAGTAATGCTAGTGGCTTCCACTACCGACATAAACTTTCCACACGCACTGCACTTCGCCATTATATATTCTTTAATTATAAATGTAGGATGCACTATTTATTGTACCAAAGTATGCTTTGATTTGATTGTCTTTGTTTGGTCTTTTGTTTGATGATACCTGTATCATTTTGTTAACATGTGAATCTCCTTGCATGTGGTAAACATTGTCACAATTGTGGAAAGTGGGTGCAGCGAAGGACTTTCCGTAAAGATGGTGAGTAGTATTTTAGTAGGTCTGTATGTAGGCAGATTGTGTTTTTAAGTGAATTTTGTTCTATGTTTTCTTTTTGAAGTGAATAAAATAAGTACTTATTTACTTCCAGTTGACGATCAAGAATGGGAAAGATGTTCGGATAAAGCAATTCGTTTTAAATATCTGCCAAAGTAGAGAGTGTTTAAAACAAAGAGGTTTACAGAAAATAAACCTTAAAAGTTATATGTTTTGTTAATTTATTTTGAATGTTGATTTAAAATAAAAATTATTTGTATAAATACTTTCGCACTTATTATTTGCTATAGTATTTATTAAACACAATGAACGAAGCTTTACGAATCTATGCCTTGCTTACCTTTAATATTCTTTGAGGACCGATGACTACAGAAATATCTACTCGAGCGAAGCCGGGTTTTCATCTAGTGTTTTTATAATTGCGGTATAATTATTATTTTATATATTATATTATTATGTTACAATATTATATTATTTATGTTTTAAATGCAAAATTATAATTCAGTGTATTGTACAGCGGTTTCATTAACATACTTTTAAAATAATAGCGGGAATGTGATTTTTGGTGTGTTGCTTGGCAGGGTGTTCAAAGAGTTGTTGGCAACAACACGGTGTCTGGCTGAGGACGGATTCGCATTTAGTAGACACAGTTGCGCTGCGACGTGGCTGAGGGCACACGTCGCAGCACAATTGTAGCTCTAGAGAATAGCACAGTACAGCGGTGTACAGCCGCGTACAGCCGCGTACGGCTGCGTACGGCCGCGTACAGCGGCAGCAGCGCTCACAGCTTCAAGCTGGCCAGCCGCGTGTCATCAACACATTCCGTTATCATTTTAAATATATGGTGTATTTAATCAATTTGAATATATTTAATTATGCCCTTGACTCAGGAACATATTCTAAAGACTAATTTCCTTTAGGCGGACAAAAAATTCTAAAATGTTTAAGATACATTATGGTTGAGAAGTAGCAAACATGTAAAAAATATAAAAATAAGGTTTATTTTTATATTTAATTATTTTTATGCATTATAACTTTAAGTATATTAGTATACTATTTCAGTTCTTGTTTAGGAAATTTATGTTAGCGGGTAACTTGGTCAGTCTCATGCTCACTAGATGGCGCCATAGGAAAATTTTGATGGCTCTATTAAGATGTTTTTGCTTTTATATTCTTATATTATATCCCATCAAAAACATAAATGTGAAATGATAGCCGAGTTTAATATTATGATATATGCCTTGATTGTTGACTTCTACGACAAAAGAGATGAGATCTAAATGGGTGCCAAGTTCAATGGTCTGTCCTGAAATGTATTTATAACAATATAAAATATCATTTCTTCTTATAACTTAGGATAATATACTGTAGCCTAAGGTCTAACTTGGCCAGTTCTCATATACCAATTATTACTTTCGATTGCTAGTTACTATTAATATTAAAATAGGAACCGACAAGTAACATGTTTAGAACTTGCGAAGGCTACAGTATATTTCGTTTTTTCCACACGTTAAAAAAAAAAAAAAAGGTTAGGTTAGGTTGGGGGCGTGGGTCGGGCAACCTCCTAGTATGGGCCTGCCATTGGGAGGCTTCCCCATCCTCGTGGATACGTCCGCGGGGAACGGTGGCCGAGCAATGGTTTGGTTCTGGTACGCCCCGGGCGGGATAGTAGTCGTTCCTTCGGGATACGGCTACTATGTCGGCCAGTAGCCCGGCAGGTTGGGCGTGTTCGCGGTTCCCATGCCTCGACAAAGTCGAGGCTGCCGGAGCCGGCGAACCCCCTCAACTTTCTCTTCGTTTTTCTTTTGTTTTTGTTCTTCTTCTTTTGGTTCGGTTGTTTTGTTCTTCTTCTTTGGGTTCAAATTTGTTTGTTTTGGTTTAGTTCGTTTTGGTTGTTATCTGTCTTTTTCTGTCTTTTGTCTTTGCTGTCTTTTTGTTTTTGTTTTCGTTTTCTATTTCTGGTAGAAGTCCGGGACCACACCCGTAAAAAGGAATCACACCACATCTATGAATGGCTGATCGAAAGAAGAATTTACCCCAGGGAGGTACCGGCCGCTTAGCGGCCGGAGAATCCTCCTCCACCGCACCGGACTTGCCGGGGGTGGACTGTCCCACGTCTTCTGGGGGGGACACGAACAGCAATGAGGAGATGTACAAGAGGGAGCTGATGAGGAAGTACGGGGCCGTCGATTATCTAGAGGCCCTCGAACGGCATGTGGCGGACATGGACTCGGAGTGTACAGGGTCCTCCATGTCGTTCCGATCCGACGATAACATTGGGGAGGCTAGAGGGAGTACCTCGCCCCCCAAAAAACATCGAAAGAGGCGGATCGTGGAGAGGGGTCAGGACGAGTTGGACTCTGACGATGATGAGATCCAGCTGTCGTCAGCGGCTCGAAGAAGTAGGGCCAAGGGCCCTCCAACGGCCAAGAGGGGAGCGCGAGCGGCCAAGTCTGCGGCACGATCGGGGACAGGGGTTTCGGCCTCTGAACCCGAATCGTCCAGGTCCGTCTCGCGCGCCCGTAGGGAGTCAGCGGAGAACACCACGCTGGGCGCCGACGAGTTGGGCGCCAAGGTTGAAGACAGTGCCCTTCAGGTCCTTGCTGCAGTGAGAAAGTCCAGCAACCTGAAGGGTACCATAGTCGGTGAGATCAACCGCGCCATCCACACCATCCGATCGGCGGCGGGTGCCCTGAGGCAAAGGTCGTCAAACCCGGAGGAGGAAGCCCTCAGGCGGGAGGTCCGCAAACTCCGTGAGGAGTTGGACGAGGTCCGGGAAATGAAGGCTGCGATGCTGAAGGAGTCTGTCGAGGAGAGGAAGAAGTTCCGACAGCTCCAGATGGCGTCGCAGTCTTCCGCCGCGCTGGCCGAAGAACTGGCCGCGTTGAAGGCGGAGCGCGAGGAGTGGGAGCGGCAGGCGCGCGACAGCGTTCGACAGCTGAAGGAGCTCAAGGACTCGAACGCTCTCGACCGCGCCGCCCTTCACAAAGCGATGCGGCAATTAGAGGAGGCCAAAACCGCTGCCGAGTTGCCTCCAGTGGTCATCTCAGGGACCACGGCGGAAGCGCCGCAAGGTGCCACGCCCCGGACCCTGACGGAGGACGCCGAAGACCGGATTATCCGGCGAGTAGGCGAAATCATGAACACCCGCTTCGCCGAGATGGAGGAGCGGATCTCGGCGAAGCGAACGCGGCCACCAAAAGCCGCAAAGAGTATGCCTACTGCCGGATCATCCGGTGCAGCGGCTGATAGGGCCCCACAGATCGGGGAGTCCAGCGGAGGAAGTGTCCCGCCACCGTCGACCTCAGCAAACAAGGAGGGATGGTCGACGGTGGTACGGCGCGGGAAGCGCAAGGGTGCTGGCGCAGGCCAGGCGGCTCCCGCCAATGCGCGCTCGGGGAAGGGGCCACGCGGCGGCCCAACAGAGGAACCGCAGCGGAAGACTCCCGCTCGGAAGAAGAAGGCGAAAGCACGCCCTCCTCGGTCATCGGCGGTGGTTCTCACCATGAGGCCGGGAGCCGAGGAGAGAGGCGTCACCTACAGGTCGGTGCTCACCGAAGCGAAGGCCAAGATTTCCTTGGCCCAGCTCGGTATCACCGACCTGAGGTTCAGAGTAGGAGAACCGGGTCCCGTATCCTGGAAATCCCCGGAACGCACACAGGCGAGGCGGCAGACGCGTTGGTCGCCAAAATCGAGGATGTCCTGCCCGAGGACGTCCGGGTCTCCAGGCCAGTTAAGTCGGCCGAACTGCGGATCGGAGATCTGGACGACTCGGTGATGGTGGCCGACGTGGTCGTAGCCGTGATGCGTGAGGGGGGTTGCCCGGAGTCCTCGGTGAAGACCGGGGAAATCCGGCGCAACACTCAGGGTACGGGCTCCGTGTGGTTGCGGTGCCCTGTAGCCGCTGCGAGGAAGCTAGCCGAGGCCGGCCGGCTAAAGATAGGGTGGGTGATGGCGCGGGTACAGTCGCTGGACCCGCGTCCTCAGCGGTGCTATCGGTGCCTACTTACAGGCCATGTGGGTATCCGATGCACCGCCGGGGAAGACAGCAGCGGAATTTGTTTCCGCTGCAGCGAGCCCGGCCATAAGGCCGCACGGTGCGCCGCGCCATCACCGAAATGCCGGTACTGTGCCGCGGCGGGTCGCAAGTCCGACCATAGAGTGGGCGTCACGAACATGTGTCGCCCGCCAAAGGCCCGAGCCGCGGCACGGGCCACAGGTGGGGGGGAGTCGATGGACACTTGAGTAAAATCAGGTGTGCATCGACTCCAAAATTGACCCTAGGGTGGAGGATTGTTAGGGCAATCCGAAGCTCGCCGGGGAGGTTTTAGGGTCTGGAGGTGGCGTGCAGAGACTGTTCCCTGCACGCCTAGATGGAGGTCCCTTAGATGGGAACCATGCCGGTGGTCTTGGTGAATGCTTTGCGTATCCCATGGCCACGGCGATTATGTCGAGGAGGAACAGTCGTCAGGTTTTTAGCAGGTAGGAGTCCGGCAGTATCCATTCTTCCCTAAGGGAATGGTTCTCCATGATGGATTTTCCTGACGTGGAAAAAAAAAAAAAAAAGGACTTGTATTTTCCTACCAAAACATGTTCCAACATTATTGATAAACGAATTCTGTTCAAGGGATCTAACAACAGTCAGAATAACCAGTGTAGAACAAAATCTCCCGGACATCGTCCTCGCCTCAGCATACCTGCCGAGCGACGGGGAGGTGCCACCTCCAGAACTCAGCCAGCTGGTCGAGTACTGCGAGAGGGAGAAGCTGGAACTGGTCGTCGCCGCTGACTCCAACGCGCACCACACGCTATGGGGAAACAGTAAGACCAACAACAGAGGTGAGGACTTAGCTCTTTTTATTTTTAGCAATAACCTCACACTGCTCAATAAAGGTTCCGAACCTACATTCATAAACGCTCGTTCACAAACCATCATAGACATAACACTGACATCGACAGGCATCTCGGAGCATGTTCGTGACTGGTACGTGTCCAACGAACTATCATGCTCTGATCATAGATGGATCCGCTTTACAATCGACATGCAGTTACCTAAACCACAGCCGAGACGGATTCCTCGTAACACTGGCAAATTCAAATTCCTGGGATTGGTCAAAACGTACGTAGCAAAACAATCCGTACTCTCAATAAAACTAGACAAAACGGAAATAGACAACCACGCAGACAACATAACGTCCATACTAACCACGTGCTACGAACAGTCTTGCCCTCTCACCGTACCCAAAATCAGAGGTAGGCAACACTGGTGGTGTCTCGAACTAGAGAAACACCGCCGGAAATTAAGGAAAACTTTCAACGTAGCCATGAATAGTAGGTCACAAAGTGATTGGGACAAATACACTACTTCGAGAAAAAGATATAAAAAACTAATTCGCCAACGACGACAGGAATGTTGGAGGCGATTCTGCACAAATATAGAAAACAACAACCAAGTAGTCAAGGTAAAAGCGTGTCTCTCCAAGGAGAAAGACCACACAATAGGCTGTCTAAAAAAACCAGATAACAGCTACACAACAAATGACACAGAAACTTGCGAAATACTACTGTCAACTCACTTCCCAGGATTTCTAGTGGACAATAACCACTCATGGAATTCACAGGAAGACAGGACAACCAGCAGCTCGGACTGGGAGGTAGCTAGCAAAATAATAGACAAAGAAAAACTAATATGGGCAATCAACACATTCCTGCCTTTCAAAGCAGCGGGACTAGATGGTGTCTTTCCGGCCCTCCTTAGATGGAGCGGAGACATAATAGCCGAACAACTCGTTCAGCTATTTCGAGCATGTCTGGCACACCGATACATATCTTTGAAATGGCGCGAAGTGAAAATAATCTTCATCCCAAAACCAGGCAGAGGTGATTATACACAGGCCAAATCCTTTCGACCAATTAGTCTCACATCGTTTTAACTAAAAACTTTGGAGAGACTATGCGACAAAGAAATCAGAGACCTTGTGTCCACAAACAAACCACTCCACCCTAACCAACATGCCTACAGCGAAGGTAAATCAACGGAATCAGCACTCCACAGCGTAGTAACCCGAATTGGTAACTCGTTACACTCAAAGCAGCCAACACTAGGTGCCTTTATAGACATCGAAGGGGCCTTTGATAAAACAAATTTTACCAGCATAAGCCGGGCTCTTGCCATACATGGAGTACCTTTAACTATCATAGAATGGATAAGCAACATGCTAAAGAACCGTGCAATTCAGTTTACCGTTAACACTACCACACGAGGTATCGTGAGCAGAGGATGTCCACAAGGAGGGGTCCTATCACCTCTTCTTTGGAATCTAGTTGTTAACGAACTCATTGAGGAGCTCAACGACAACGACCTCTACACGGTAGGGTATGCTGACGATATTGCCATACTGATAACAGGACAATTTGAAGGAACTCTATGCGACCGCATGAGAGAAGCCTTCAGAACTGTAGAGAGATGGTGTAAAAACCACGAACTCTCGGTAAATCCTTCCAAAACAGAACTAATCATGTTTACTAACAAAAGAGCTCCTGGTACCTTCAGGACACCGAAACTCTTTAACACAGACCTTAACCTAAAAGAAGAAGTCAAGTACCTGGGAGTTATACTGGACAGTAAGCTCCTATGGAACAAACATCTTGACCACAAAATTAACAAAAGTACCATAGCATTTTATCAATGTCGAAAGATGCTAGGAAATAAGTGGGGTATTACACCAAAAATAACACTCTGGCTATACACAGCTGTGATAAGACCAATGCTCGTGTACGGGGCCTTGGTTTGGTGGACAAGGTCGAAACTCACGACCACAGTCAACAAACTAAAGTCCTTTCAAAGACTTGCATGCTCTGCAATCACGGGATGTATGAAAACTACCCCAACAACAGCAATTGAAATAGCCCTCAATATAACACCCCTCGATTTGTACATACAACAGGAGGCAGCCATAGCTGCCATAAGACTATACCATCTTGGTCTATGGGGCAAAAACCATAATAGTTCTCACACTCACATCCTGAACCAAGCAATCGAACACGAACCTTTGATTGCAGCTCCGTGTGACAGAACTCAAACTTATCACTCATTTAACAGAAAATACCAAATACAAATGAATCAAGACCAATCTGCTGTAAATGAACTGCGCATATACACAGATGGCTCCAAAACACATAACGGTTCAGGAGCAGGAGCCCACTCCCTTGACCTCAACATGAACTTATACATACCACTCGGCCCACACAGTTCGATTTTCCAATGTGAATGCGTTGCCCTGACTGAGGCAGCACGAACAGTGCAAAAGTTAGGTGTCAACAACTTCAACTTAAAATTTATATCGGACAGTGCAGCCGTGCTAAAAGCACTACAGAACAGGAAATCAAACAACAGATTAATAATCGAATGTCACAATATCATGGATAAAGTGGCAGAGCACAACGGTGTAACCATCCAGTGGATAAAAGGGCATAGTGGATCATATGGAAATGATGCCGCGGACGAATTGGCGAGAAGAGGATCAGGCATGACGGTAGCAGGCCCCCTCCCGCTTCTGCCAATACCATTCTCACAATTTCGATCCTGGATTCGCCAAAGATCCACTGAGATACAAAACCAAAGATGGAAACAAACCACCGATTGTAAACAATCAAAAGTGGCAATTCCCAGAACAAATCAACGAATGACAAAACGCCTAATAAATCTGGACAGGCATAACATAAAAACAATGATAGGGACAATGACGGGCCACTGTCCCTTAAACAGACATTTGTACACAATAGGTGGTGCTACAGACAGTCCCCTATGCCGGGGCTGCTTTGTAGCCGAGGAAACGGCCGCTCACGTAATCCTGGAGTGCGAAGCAGTGACCACACAACGAAATCAAATCCTCGGAACGGTGAGGTCGCTCCGAGAAGCCTGCGAAGACACGAGAAGACTTCTGGGCTTCTGGGAGGAGCTTGGCTGGCTACGCTAGTAGCCTGGCTCTACACGCACAACGGCCCGAATGAGAGGCCAATTGCGGAAAATGGAGTCCAACCGACATTGACATTGACATTACCCGGTAAGACCAAAAAAAAAACAAGATTGCGGGTATCCATGAAATAGATTCTGGTTCCTCCTGACGGATTATCTTCCCTTGAAATCCCTAAGTTAAGAAATGAATGTAAAGCCTGTCGACGGGTCGTTGTCAGATCGACAGGCCCAGGCCGGTGGGCAGGCCCAATCCGGTCAACAGGCCCGACCCGCTCGACAGGCCTGAGCTGGTCGTTGGGCGCGAGCTGATCGACAGGCCCGAGCTGGTCGACAAGCCTGAGCCGTTCACCAGCCCAGGCCGGTTAACAGGCCCAGGCCGGTCGATACGCCTCTGGCGCTCGACAGGCCCGAGCTGGTCGACAAGCCAGAGCTGTTCAACAGGCACGAGCCGGTCAGTAGGCCCGAGCCGGTCAACGGGCCTAGGCCGGTCGATACGCCTCTGGCGCTCGACAGGCCCGAGCTGGTCGACAATTCCGAGCCGCTCAACAGAACTGCAGACTGTCGACACGCCGTAGCCGATCAATATCACTTGAAACACCGCAGGTCAGTGGCTTCCGGACATCACAGTAACATCCGGACTCCGTCTGTTCTGGTTTAACTAGCGTTTTAAACAAGAATAGAATAGATACGTTTAAATTATACTAATGATACTAATAAAAAAAAAAAGAATAAAAACAAAGCAATACGATAGAAATATAATACAGGAATTTGATCCATTTTGATGGATTCGTTGAGGTAACGAGTCTGCTGAAATAGATGGTTGCATGGAGCAACATATTTACATCTCACTTCGCATTGCCTCGTTGAAAGTGATAATACAATGAAAAAAAAAATTTAAGTTTGCATTCCATCAGTGGCTTCTGATCACATTGGTGGGAATGTTTAAAAAAAAGGCTTATAATATTAATTATTAACAAGGTTGATATACTGTCGAGATCCGTGCAGTTACCAGTTTCATAACTGGATAATAGATTTTTGTCTATGAGGGTATTTATGAGAACTGTGTTAAATTGTGATATAGATTCTTAGGAAGTATATTATATATTTTAGGTCAGTCCTAAAGCTCTACTAGATGATAAAGCAGTTATAACTGGAAAATTACATAATTTGTCTCTTACAATCTAGCTATATTTATTGGAAATAGACATCTCATAAATGTATACGGAGCCGAAAATATTTTATACTAGATGAAAACCCGGCTTCGCTCGGGTAGATATTTCTGTAGTCATCGGTTCTAAAAGAATATTAAGTAAGCAAGGCATAAATACGTAAAGCTTCTTTCATTGTGTTTAATAAATACTATAGTAAATAATAAGTGCAAAAGTAGTATACAAATAATTTTTATTTTAAATCAACATTCAAAATAAATTAACAAAACATATAATTTTTAAGGTTTATTCTCTGTTAACCTCTTTGTTTTAAGCACTCTCTATTTTGCCAGATATTTAAAACCAATTGCTTCATCCAAACATCTTTCCCATTCTTTTTCGTCATTTACATTCTTTTTTTTTATTTAGTCCGCGCGACTCTCCGGGATTTGTCGAGTTCCTAGTTTTGTCGCTCTTTCAGTACGACGACGTGATCCACCACCGTCCTTTTCCCCTTCTTCCTCTTTTTCTCTTCCTTTCAACCTTCCCTCTCGTCCCGCGTTAGCCATTTGCTATGCTCCCATTCTGGGGTCAAGCCCCCATAAACATGCGGGGCTTGGGGCTACAGGGATACCAAGTAGCCTAGTAATTCATTTGTAAGTGCCATACTTGGCTATAGTTTGTTTTTTAATCCGGGAGACTAAATTGACAGGTTTAAATGTCAATTTTTCTCCTGTAGCGGGGTAGCCATATCGATTTGTTAAATCGGAAACTTTTATTCTAACAAATTAGTTTTAAAGTTTAATATTACGTTTTCATAACAGAATTGTATAATTTACGTACATATACTAATGTTTCCACTACTGTCGTAGTATTATACAGAATAAATATATATTTTTGTCGTTTCCGTACAAATAGTAATTTTTACAGTATTAATCTACAAAACATTTTCTTTCTTACAATCAGCTAAATAATATATGACACTATGAAAAAGTCATTTGTTTTATAAAAAAAAAAGGCAGTTAGTCTTTATTTTAGTGAAAAATAACAAAATCTATTTTTATACAACAACCACATATTTATTAATACCTATACAGGTTTAAATGTCAATTTTTCAAATAATGTTACCACCTCGGCTCTATGGGCGCAGTTCCCTTTACCTTTCCGATTAAGGTTAAACAGAACCAAAAAAAATGTTACCACCTGTAGCGGGGTAGCCATACCGATTTGTTTAATCGGAAACTTTTATTCTAACAAATTAGTTTTAAAGTTTAATATGACGTTTCCATAACAGAATTGTATAATTTACGTAGATATACTAATGTTTCCACTACTGTCATAGTATTATACAGAATAAATATATATTTTTGTCGTTTCCGTACAAATACTAATTTTTACAGTATTAATCTACAAACCAACATTTTTTTCTTACAATCAGTTAAATAATATATGACACTATGAAAAGGTAATTTGTTTTAGTCTTTATTCTAGTGAAAAATAATAAAATTTATTTTGATACAACAGTCATATATTTATTAATACCTACCTATACTTTATTAATTTGGTGTTAATGCTTTTTAAATAAACACCCACACATTATTTCCGTATAACCTATAAAAATAGGTAAATAACATTAATTTCCAATAGTGCCACAACCTTATTTAAAAAATGCAAATACCTGGCATTATGTGTGTAATAATAAAATGTGAAGAAATTGTGATTGTTATTAAGTTTTTTTTAATAAGTTCATCAGAACAGAGAAACAACATTTGACATTTATTATTATTTGACATTGGACATTGACTAAAATTTTTGTAATTTATATTGTAAAACTTTAAGTTGGGCTAAAAAGGACTTGTATTCAGAGCCGTGAAACAAATTAATAAAAAATATTGTCAAATTTGTCTCGCAATTGGTCAATTTAAAGAAAAAACACATAACTGTATACTCTTTTGTCATAAAAAATTGTCAAAAACTATATTTTCGCGAAACGTCAACGCCACATGTCATATGTCACAGTTCTTTGTGACGGATCTTTGGCGCGAACGCACGCCTAGTGTTGATTGGTTGTTAGCTAGTGACATGAAAAGATGGCGACTGCAGTTTTTTTGTCAGTGAAATTTATTAGAATTTAACGAAATCCATACTAATATTATAAATGCGAAAGTAACTCTGTATGTCTGTCTGTCTGTCTGTCTGTCTGTCTGTTCTGTCTCGCTTTCACGCCAAAACTACTGAGCCGATTTAAATGAAATTTAGTACGCAGATAGTATAGACGCAGAGGAAGGACATAGGCTACTTTTTAATGCGTAAAAAGGGTTGTAAGGGGTTCAAAATGGAAATACAAGGTTATCTTTATGCGGTTGAATCCTTATTCGTCATCGTTTCATTTCACTAGCTAACAACCAATCAACACATCGCGTGCGTTTGCGCCAATAAGGTATCCATCACAGAGAACAAAACCACAGATAACATAATGTAAAACGAAAGATCTTGCCGGAAACATGACGTTGACGTTTAGTGAAAATATTGTTTTTTGACACTTTTTTATGATAAAATCGTATATCGTGTGTATGTGTTTTTTCTTTAAACCTGAAATTGGCCGATTGCGAGACAAATTTGGAGATTTTTTTTATTAATTTGTTTTACGGCTCTGGATACAAGCCCAGTTTAGCCCAACTTAAAGTTTTACAATATAAATTACAAAAATTAAAGTCAATGTCCAATGTTCAATAATAATAAATGTCAAATGTTGTTTCCCTGTTCTGACAAACTAAAAAAAAAAAAAAACTTAATAACAAACACAATTTCTTCACATTTTATTATTTACATTTTTTAAAGAATGTTGTGGTGTGGCACTATCCGAAATTAAATTATTTACCCATTTTTGTAGGTTATACAGAAATAATGTGTGGGTGTTTATTTAAAAAGCATTAACACAAAATTAATAAAGTATAGGTATTAATAAATATATGGTTGTTGTATCAAAATAGAATTTTCTTATTTTTCACTAAAATAAAAACTAACTGTCTTTTTTATAAAATAAATGACCTTTTCATTGTGCCATATATTATGGAACTATTTAAATTATTTAGCTGATTGTAAGAAACAAAATGTTGGTTTGTAGATTAATACTGTAAAATTATTATTTGTACGGAAACGATAAAAATATATTTTTGTGCTGCGACAGAAACTAATATTATAAATGTGAAAGTAACTCTTTTATGTCTGTCTCGCTTTCACGCCAAAACTACTGAACCGATTTGAATGAAATTTGGTATACAGATAGTCTAGACCCTGAGAACGGACATAGGCTACTTTTTAATGCGAAAAAGGGTTGTAAGGGGTTAAAAGGGGGGTGAAAGATTGTATGGAAGAATCGTCATTTTTGAAGCTAGAAGCTTGAAACTTATTTTTGAGACTGTTGATTAAATATAAATAAAAATGACATTCAATGTTTGCAAAAAATTACCCTTAAGGGGTAAAATAAAATAGGGGATGCAAGTTTTTATGTAAATTCGTCATTTTTGAAGCTAGAAGCTTGAATCTTATTGTTGAGACTGTTGATTAAATATAAATACATATGACATTCATTGTTTGTAAAAAAATTACCCTTAAGGGGGTAAAATAAAATAGGGGATGAAAGATTGTATGGAAGAATCGTCATTTTTAAAAACTAGAAGTTTGAAACTCATTTTTAGGCTGTTGTTTAAATATCAATAAATATGACATTCAATGTTTGTAAAATTTTTACTCTTAGGGAGAGGGGGGGTAGTAAAATAAAATAGAGAATGAAAGTTATTGTGGAAATTTGCTGTTTGTGTGGTTGTGGAAGCTAGAACGATTAAACTTTTTTCTTTGTCTTTTTAGGGTTAGTTTATTAAATACCTTACTGATATTATAAATGTGAAAGTAACTTTGTCTGTTTGTCTCGCTTACACGCCAAAAATACTGAACCGATTTAAATTGAAATTTGAAACAGACATAGATAGACTAGATCCTGAGAAAGGACATAGGTTACTTTTTAATGTGAAAAAGGGTTGCAAGAGGATTGAAAGGGTAGATCCAAGGTTATATAGATGTATCGTCATGTTTAAAGCTAGAAGCTTGAAATTTATTTTTTAGCCTATTGATTAAATATTTATTTTTACTTTTTATCATTTTTGAAGCTAAAACGATGAAACTTATTTATTTGACTTATATTGTGTTAATTGAGTTAAATATTTTTTCATTATTTACGCGGACGAAGTCGCGGGTACAGCTAGTACTCCATAATCCGAATTTTGTCAATATACATATGTTGTCGACTCGAAATAAATATTTTTTTATGTTTTGTTATTCACATAAGGCTTCGTTCGAGTCTACCGTACCCCTTGACGGAATTATTAATGTAGATTATTTACCCATTAAGATGATATCCAATAATAATAACTACCAAATAATAATAATAACAATAACATATTTCAGAAGTGATGAAACATAGTCATGATAAGACGAAAGTGATTCTTTTAGGGTAGCAACTTGTCGAAGTCATTTTAGTACATACGTATGTAAATCGGTTTAATTTATTTATAAATTTGGTTATGTGTAAACCCCATTTTATAAATTTATCAATAGCTATACCTACCTACTCATGGTATTTTAATGCCATTACAACTGATTTTTAGATGCGTTAGTGCACTGTTCTATGACCGAAATGAGACAAGATTTGTTTTATTTTTATTTTACTAGCTGTTGTAACGTCCTGAAATAGATCCTGGGTGTCTTTTATGTTCATTTTGTAATATTGTTAGATTGTATCACATTAAAGCGACTTTTACTGAAATAAAAAAAAAAGAGAATGGGACGGTTTACCCCTGAACAGCCTATATGGTTGTTAGGTTTACGGGAGTCTAAAGGAGTTTAAAGGGGGATATGTCATGTATTAGAGGCCGTAGGGGCCAATATGAATAAATATTGTTTTATTTTATTTGTAACATTACTACGAAGTGTTAGACGATTTACAGTGTTTTGAAATAGTTGATAATGGGTAATGGAAAATTTCATAAACAAAATAAAACATGTAAATTGCAACATATTAAACTTTACACATTTTAAATACAGCTGCGTACCCCAGAACTAGTCAACAAGTAGTGCGCTATAATCAAGTAGTACTAGGCTTTATTTTGTTCATAGACATATGTACGAATTAGGTGAATCCAAATGATGTAGCATAGACTTGAAACTTGGTGAGCATAAAAAGGGGGTTAATTATATACACAGTCAAAAATAATGCTTCCTATATATTCGGGTCCTTATGAAACGTAATCGATGAATACGAGGTTTTATTGAGATATGAACTTTAGGAAAGAAAAGATATTAAGAAAATTTAATTAAAGCAATTTTAATAAGACATTAATAAGAAATTTTAAATTAATATGAAAATTAAAAATATAAGAAATTTTAAAAATTAAATTAATAAGAAATTTGAATTAAAAGAAAATATATAAAGATTTAACCATGCATTGTACTAGTCATGTATATACTTAGGTACATGAAACTGTCAGTTCAGACGATAATAAATGAATAATGAACTGGAACAAGGATGTAATTTTATTATAAATTATGCACTGACTATCCCGTTTGACTGGATTGAGAAGATGTTACCTGATGATTGTTCCAGGTAATGTATTTTTATAATACCTGAATGTTGTCCCAGGTATAGCGGCTTAAGAGGCCTATTACAAAATGATGCCGCTCAACTTTAGGTTTAATCGCATGGATTTACGCACACACACAGTAATACACGCACACAGACGCAAATAACCGTGTAGCGCAATCGGTGTGGATTTAGTATGAACCATTTTGATCCTTGCAATATTTTAATTAATAATGTGATATGTTTTTACTTAACTGAATAACATAAACTACTTATTGAATTTTTTAAATAACGTGATTTATCTTAATTATCAAAGTGTAATAATGACCATATTTTTTTATTATATTATTCCTAGAGGGTTGATGTCAGGATGCTGGCTGATTTTACAACTAAAAGCTAAGTAATATGAGTAACAAATAATTGGGATAAGGACAGGAAGATGAAATTACTATAACATAATTTTACTATTTAATTCTTCTTACATATTAAATCAATTTATTTATTAATAGATACAATATAATTTATTATAAGAGTCGGATACATTATTGCCATATTCACTTGTTCTAAATATTATACTTAGCAAATAATTATTTTATTTATATATAATAGTTGTGTTTTCAAGGCTTTGTTTTGATTTAAAGGTCCCATCCTTATATGTATATTAGGTGTGTCCGCGACTTCGTCAGCGTGGTATAATGAAATTGACCAAATAAAGGAAATATATTTAGATTATAACCTAAAAAAGTTTCATTGTTTCACTTAAACAACGACGATACTTTTATACAACCTTTCATCTCAGCTTTTAATCCCTTACAATACTTTTTTCGCACTATAAAGTAGTCTATGATTTTTCTAAGGGTATACTATCTGTGTATATGTATATCTATCTATATAGACTACCTGTGTATATATATGGTAGTGAATTTACAGGGTACAGGGGAATAACACCCGAGTTTTCAGGAATGGCAACGCATGAGGGAAACAATATGCTGATATGAACATGTCAAGTACTGCTCATGTATATAGGCGACGGTTACCCCTTTCAAAAAAAAAAGCTTCAACTGCTATCATTCCTGTTCTCTCTATCTATCTGTTCCTGCATCATTGACGTCGCCGCATGATATTGGCTGATATTGCAGCTTCTCGTTCTTGGTTGGCCGATTCTTGATTCTTGATAAATAATTACTTGTTAATATCAAACCTTTTTATAAATTATTACAAGACGCCTCATTGATTATATGTAATGAAATTACCATGAGCTATAGGGAACCTTAGAAACCTCTGCTCTCATTGGCGGGATTACTTTTATACTTTTGCTGGAGATTTCTGAAAGACTCTCTGTGTCATTAACATCGTCTCCCTTATGGACTTTAATTGAAAGTTTAAAACTACTGACAAATTTGAGAGCTCATTTTTATGGAAGCACAGATAGTGATTTCCCACACTAACTGCTTAAACTTGAGGAAGGAATTTCTCAAAAGCATGATCCAGTCATGAAATTTAAGCCCATTGGATATGTTGCTTGACTAAAGAATTGAAAGACAATTTAATTGTAGACCATTATAACCGGTACGTTAGCTGGGCAACCAGCTTATATACCAAGAATACCGATGATTCCAACTGATCTGCCAATACCATTTTAACGGCTTCAATTTCCGGTTAAAATATCATTTACACATGTAATAGATCTATGTATGTTTTGATCTTAAAAAACTACGCAGATTTTGATTCGTTGTTATTTAATAGACAGAATAGATAGACTCAAGAGGAAGGTTTATATATAACGTCCCAATACTATACACGGATCTTTAAACGCGCGATAACCTATATATCCCATATTCACGCGGGCGAAGCCGCGAGCTAAAAGCTAGTCTCTAAATAAAAACATTTATAATGTTGTTGACTTTTCACCCAAACACGCATAATTATTTGACATAACTGTACAGTAATGAAAGTCCAACGAGTATAATAACAGAATGGCTGCAATTTAGAAATATCTGTATTGTGTAAAATAAAATAAAGTAAATTGGATAAAATATCTCTAAACATTAAGGAATATAATTTATATATAATTTGGTAATTTATTTACAATCCACATTGCATACTAGATGAAATAACACAAGACAAATGTACGTAAAAATAATAATGGTATTTTTATAAACAATAACCCTATTTTGATTTAGAAAAAACTACAAAATAAACATAAAGTAAAATTTGTTTACATTTTCTTACATTTTTCTCTCAGATAAGCGTTATTTTTAAAAACACTAAAATGTTCTCTTTTTTAATTTTAACAATTAATTGCCATTAGTGTGACGAAATACCATGCTCTTGTGCTTTTCATAGTGCAGCAGGGTAGGTAGGTTTTATTTGTAGCATAACTGTACTTTTGTCTTGGCATGCTAAAATGAATACTATATATGTCGCCGCAGCTACATTATAACCCACAAAATAAAAATAAGGAGGTGAATGACGTATCTGCTGTTGATTTACCATATTGATTACCAATATTAATAGAAATTGAATCACATTCATTACATCTTTAATATAAAGACGATAGATGGAGCCACCATGTGGCTTAATATCAACACATAATCACTTCAATTAATGCCGATAGATGGCGTCATTATCACTACTTTTAAACAACTTATGTTTGTTGTTTAAAATTACTGAGTATAGTAAAAACTAAATTAAATATTAAAATTTATTATGATTTAAGCAATTGTTATGTGAATTGTAAATAAATTTATCTATGTCGAGCGAATGTCGGATGTTGCGTAACGTCCGCCATTTGCGTGCGGATTTCCTTCACAATAATTAAAACTTTGATAAAATCTTGTAACCATTTTAAAAAGAAAATAATGCAATCATCTTGATTTAAATTTAAATACCAAAAAGTTATTTTTAACAATAATGTAACGTTCAATTATTTTGCATTTAAGTTGTTAACTAAAATCAACATGAAAAACATCCGGATGATTCGGTTAATAGTGTAAGTCAAATTTATTAATATTACAAGTTTATGGCTTTATTTAATTGCTAATATTATTAAAATAACTAGACGGTAATTTAAGTAATTATGCCGCTTTATTATTGTTTAATTATAAGCCTTAGGCAAAAATGGTATTTTACTTCCGGCACTGTGGCGATCGACACCTTCCGACTTGAGCGCGCGTTCAAGTTGGAGGGAACACGATTTGACCACATGGCTGGTCTTGTGAATAAGATTCATTCTGTGTTCGGTGCTCGAGCGGCGTGGAAGTAAGTTGAAAACTCTTGTTACTTTAGTAGAATCAATTTGTAATTATAATCACATTAGAAAAGTATTGTGTTATAAAATAAAATGAAAGATAGACTATAATCATATTTAGAGATTATTATTATAATAATAAACTAATCTAATTTCGCTTGTTCTTTTATTATTTTAATGTAATGTCAAACTACTACCACTAGTAGAACCGATGATCCTATTATAGGTCAACGGTTCTGCGGCTTTTAAAAAGTATTCCTGCTTTCCTACTCCGACATCAGAAGTGGGATAGCTCCAGCGATCCCCTTTCTGCCCCGGTCATAACATTTTTTCAGATCCTGACGTTAAACCAAACCCTACGGCTACGTTATGAGTGACACCGAGCGAAATACTTCTGCAGCGAGTGCAACGATACAAGCGGACGTGACCGGTGTTTCCAGGTCGCCACCTTCAGCACCGATAGAAACCTGTGCAGGCCCGTCTCAACAAGGCGCACCTACAGCTACGGTACTCCAACAGCAGCCCGGTGATGTACCACCTAATTTTTTCTTACAAATGATGAATGTTATGCAAAATATGAGTGATAGGCTACTAAATCAACAGCAATCTGACAGAGTTAAAATTACTGACGTTTTCCTACCTTCCTATGATCCCGATGGAAACGTTGGGGTCCGTGAATGGTGTAACCACATTTCAACGGCTAAAAACACCTATCAGCTAACTGATTACGATTTACGAATGAAAGTGACAAGCTTATTGAGGGGTCGTGCTAAAGTATGGGCTGATAACTGGCTTGTGACCACCAGTACCTGGGACGAGCTGCAGCAAATAATTATTACTACTTTTGAACCTGAATCTCGCTATTCGAGAGACGTACTTAAATTCAGAGAGCATACCTATGATTCTTCTAAAGATATTGCCGAATTCTTAACTCAATCGTGGATTTTATGGAGACGCGTAACTAAGGATAAGTTAGATAACAGTGATGCTGTTGAAGCTGTTCTTGGTACTATCGGTGACGAACGTCTTAGAATAGAGTTAATGAACGCAAGAGCTACCTCAGTGCCAGAATTAATTTCGGTTGCTTCATCTATCCGTAGTAAACGTTCAAGTCAACTTAGGGTCGATCAACCTCTCCAAAAACGTGCGCGATATACAATTGACCATAGGCATACTGCGCAATATTGTAATTTTTGTAAAAGAACTGGTCACACGTTGAATAATTGTCGTAATAAGAAATCTGCTGACTTAAATTTAATCAATGACAAAAACGCAGCCAATCCTCAAAGTGGTAGACCTCACAATATTAAACACTGCTCGTTTTGCGGTAAACCAGGTCACGTGTTTGATACTTGCTTTCGGAGAGAAAAGGAGATTTCTTCTAATGTAAACTCACTCGCAAATAAAGGAAATACTTTAAATGTAATGCGTATGAGTGTCTGTGGAAAACTTATTAACACGGTATTTGATAGCGGTGCGGAATGCTCGGTCATGCGAGAATCCGTTGCGAATAAGTTACCCGGGCGTAGATGTCAAATAGTCACATACCTACGAGGCATAGGTCCATTTCCCATTATTTCCACGTCCACGCTGAAAGCAGTGTGCATAATCGACGACGTTAACGTAGAGATATTGTTTTATATTCTACCTGACCACGACATGACAACAGATGTTTTAATTGGAGCAGACATACTACATAGTTCTGGTCTTAGTGTAATCGTAACTAGAGAAAGAGCAAGACTTTGTTATAATCCTTGTATTCAATACATACAGTCAAAGAGCCCCTTATTTGAGAAAATTGACCACGACTTGACTGACGAACATCAAATCAACCAACTCCTTACTTTATTGTACAAATATTCTGAACTTTTCACACGTGGGTATTCAAAAACGCGCGTTAAAACCGGCGAATTAGAAATCCGTTTGAAAAATAAAGATAAATATGTTGAGCGAAGGCCTTACAGACTCAGTCCAGTCGAACGCACAAAGGTCAAAGACATTGTGGAGGAACTCATCAAAGCCAATATAGTGCGTGAGAGCAGATCACCTTATTCCAGCCCAATAATTCTAGTAAGAAAGAAAAATGGAGACGACCGTATGTGTGTTGACTATCGGGAGCTAAACGCTAATACAATACGCGACCATTTCCCTCTTCCACTTATTGCTGACCAGATTGATCAACTGGCAGGTGGACAGTATTACACCACACTTGATATGGCATCTGGTTTCCACCAGATACCTATCTCGCCAGACTCAATCGAAAAGACCGCATTTGTAACACCAGACGGACTTTATGAATATTTAACGATGCCCTTTGGTCTTTGTAATGCACCTTCCGTGTATCAACGATGTATAAACCGAGCCCTAGGACAGCTCCTAAACCCTGGTAGTGCTAATACCTTACATAACGATAGCGTGGCCCAGGTTTATATCGATGACGTCATCTCCAAATGTCGTGATTTCACATCGGGCATCTCTTACTTGGAGAGAATCTTTATAGCGTTACGTGAATCGGGATTTTCTATAAATATTGATACATGCCTATTCTTTAAACGGTCAATAGAGTATCTTGGAAACGTAATAGAAAATGGTCAGGTTCGCCCGAGTAAAAAAAAAGTAGAGGCTCTAATAAAGGCCCCTGTACCATCTACTGTAAAACAGATACGACAATTTAATGGCTTGGCTGGATATTTTCATCGTTTTATACCTGATTTTGCGCGAACTATGTCACCACTGTACGACCTGACTAAAAAAGGGACTAAGTGGGAATGGAGTCATAGACATGAAGAGGCACGTCAAAAAATCATTCATCATCTCACTTCTACTCCTGTCCTCACTATATTCCAAGAAGGCAAGTCTATAGAGCTATTTACTGACGCTAGCAGTCTAGGCTTTGGTGCGATACTCATTCAGTTAATAAATGAACGACAACATGTCATTGCATATTTTAGCATGCGTACAACAGAAATAGAGAGTAGATATCACTCGTATGAGCTCGAGACACTAGCAGTCGTCAGAGCTATAAAACACTTTCGCCACTTCTTGTATGGACGTAAGTTCAAAGTAATTACCGACTGCAATGCTTTGAAAGCCTCTAAACACAAGCAAGACTTATTACCTAGAATACATAGATGGTGGGCTTACCTTCAAAATTTTGACTTTGATATAGAATACAGGAAGGGCGAGCGGATGCAGCATGCAGATTTTTTGAGCAGGAATCCTGATCCTCTGACTGTCAACCTCATGTCAAGTAATCTAGACTGGCTAAAAATAGAACAACGTCGCGACGCGCAGTTAAGGCCCATTATCGATTCCATCCATGCTGGCAATGAAGTCACTGGATACTTCCTTGAAGATGGCCTACTCAAGTCTAAGAGAACGGACCCAGTGGCAGGTGATCAAACCCTTACAATAGTTCCCAAGGCGTTTCAATGGAGCCTTACAAATACTTACCACACAGCCCTAAAACATCCAGGGTGGGACAAGACTTTACACAAAATAAGAGAGAGTTATCACTTCGATAAAATGAATAGTTTTATTAGAGACTTCGTCGATAACTGTGTTGTTTGTAGAACCTCTAAACAAACCTCCGGAGCATCACAAATACAACTACATCCGATCCCTAAGCCAACAAGCCCATTTGAAGTAATACACATGGATATTACTGGTAAACTCGGAACTTCTGCTAACCAAGAATACGTAGTAGTAACAGTAGACGCCTTTACTAAATATGTTATGTTTCATTATACTAATGATAAAAGTCAACATAGCTCCCTCGCAGCGCTCAAACGTGTCATTCATCTATTTGGAGCACCACGACAAATCATAGTTGATGGAGGGCGTGAATTTCTCGGCGAATACAAAAACTACTGTGACAGGTTTGGCATTGAGTTACATACAATATCTCCAGGCGCTAGCAGAGCCAATGGACAAGTCGAGCGCGTAATGGCAACATTAAAAAACGGACTCGTAATTATAAAAAACTATGAAAGTCCAGAGTGGCACACGGCGTTAGAAAGTCTGCAACTTGCTTTAAATTGCACAGTCCATGGTACAACCGGAGTAGCCCCACTCACACTCCTGACTAGACGCCAAAACTGCGTACCTCCTGAACTTCTCAATCTAGTTAATTTTGATAACAATTCAATCGATGTAGTAGCATTAGAACAACATATTAAACAAAGAATGACTGACTTGGCTGTAAAAGACAAGCAAAGATTCGATAGAGGTCGCGCACAAATTCACAAATTCCAGCGCGGCGACTTTGTACTAATAAAAAATAATCCTAGAAACCAAACATCCCTTGACCTCAAATTTAGTGTCCCTTATGAAGTATACAGAGTTTTAGAAAATGATCGCTACCTCGTGAAAAAGGTAGTAGGTCATTACGGTCGACCACGCAAGGTCGCTCACGATCAGCTGAGGCGAGCGCCGCAGCCAGCAGCCGGCGCCCAGGCGGCCGTGTCGCCTGTCGGGAGCCCTGCGCTACCTGACCACTCTGCACCACTCAGTCTTCAACATTGTAGCGAGTAACAATCGTCTACTGGCATGTTGGAAAACGACGAATAGCTCGTTGTTCAAATCTGGTAATTTCTATTTTTGTTGCAAAACTATTAACCTAATATAATCTAAATAAAAAAAAAAAAAAAAAATAAATAAAAAAAAAAAATAAATAAATAAATAAATAAATAAAAAAAAAACAATATAATTATTAATACAAAAGATGCTATTGACGTGTGGAGCCGTACAATAGCCAAATATTATGATTGGCAACACAGTTGGCCAAATATTATTAATTACTATTGGCGTGTGGAGCCGTCCAATAGTAAGAAATCCTATCCGAAAAGAATAAAATGCCTCTGTGTACCGCGGCGTTCAGGACCGCCTAGAGCACAGCATCGACCTACCCAATCCCTTAGGACCTCTGTGAAAACAGCATCGACCTTTCACCGTCACATCCTTCCAAAAAATAAAAAAAAATATATTATAAAAAAAAAAAACAAAGCAGAAAGAAAATAATAATAATAAAAAAAAAAAAAAGACTACTGTGGTCACGTGGAGTGAACAGTACTAATATAAACCTAATTACATAACTAACTTATCATTTATAACTGCTTTCACGTGGAGTGAGCCGTGATATGATAACTAACTAATTAAGAATATTCTGACTATAGTTGCGACTGTTGTCATGTGGAATGAGCAGTCATAAATTTTGACCTTACTATTATTACTATTATTACTTCTACTTACTAATTTGGCTGTATGCTCTCTATATTAAATGATTGAATGGTACCCTGAATGTGCCAAGCCTCAGAAAAATTGTTTTATTTCCAGGTAACATGGAGCAATGCAGAGCACGCATTGCACATCAGAATGGCCGTGTCGCCGCAGCTACATTATAACCCACAAATTAAAAATAAGGAGATGAATGACGCATCTGCTGTTGATTTACCATATTGATTATCAACATTAATAGAAACTGAATCACATTCATTACAGTGACTCACAAAAATGCCCCAATGTTTGACCATTTCGCATTCCATCGCCTGTTATGATATGAGGATACAATTAATAAACCTGAACTGCTAGTATGTGCTAGCCCTGCTTCTTGGCTTTCGAATAAGCCGCCAATGATGAATTACTATTGGCTGGTTATGAACCTATGCCACTGTGAAACATGAAAACAATTGGGGCATTTTTGACCGTTTAGAACAATCTCGCGATATGTGAGATATTCCGTTCGATCTACCTACCCACTGAAGATAAAAACACTCGAATAGCTAACTGGAAATATATCTACTTCCTCCCTCTCTCATCCAATACTTTTCATCCAACTTGCTGACCATGAAGCCTATTTCCTGCCCTCAAATCCGAAGTTATCAAGCGAATTAACGAAGGCGTATCCGCCCGTAGGGTGGCCCAAGAACTTTCCGTGAGTAAATCTACTGTTGCTAGGATAGGAAAGGAACACTGCGCCGCTGTTGCCTCACCCCCAAGAGGGCGCCCAAGGAAGTTATCAGAGTCCAGTGCCCGGTATGTGGTGAGGCTTATCACTTCGGGGGCCATGGATACTGCCGTACAGGTCCAACGACACCTTACCAATGCCATGGACGTCTCCACAAGTGCCGAAACTATACGTCGGACACTCAAGAAGGCCAAGCTTCGATCTGGTAACAAGATCCGCAAGCCGCTTTTAACGAAGCGTCATCGGCAAATACGGCTATCATGGGCTAAGATGTACCGCCATTGGACGGTGGAGGATTGGCGTAGGGTCATCTTCTCTGACGAGACGAAGGTCAATATTGTGGGCTCTGATGGCCGCAAGTGGTGCTGGAAACGACCAGGTAAAACGCTAGAGACCCGCGTTATTGAGTCGACGCTGAAGCATGGCGGAGGAAATATCATGGTATGGGGCTGTATCACTGCCGATGGCCCCGGATATACTACTAGGATCATTGGAAATATGAACTCGGAGCTCTATCAAGGCATCCTTAAAGATGAACTTCTCCAGACCATTGAATGGTATGGCCTTGAAAAGTCACGCGTCATATTTCAGCACGATAATGACCCAAAGCATACAGCTTTGGCGACCCGAAAATGTCTCCGAGACCTGCGTCTAAAGGTTCTGGCATGGCCCCCGCAATCTCCCGACATGAATCCAATCGAGCACATGTGGCAGAAGGTCAAGATTCGTCTTGCAATTGACCCAAGTCGACCGAAAAACAAAGACGAGATGTGGGCTAAGTTTCAGAGAATCTGGAATGAGGTAAGCAAGGAAGATTGCAGTAGACTGATCGACAGTATGCCAGAGAGGGTGCAGGCGCCTCTCCGAGCTCGTGGGGGACATACAAGATACTGAAATGAAGAAATAAAATGAGATGTTGTGAAATTTGATCAAACGGTCAAAAATGCCCCAATGCGTTTTTAACTTTGTAGTCATTGTAATGTCATAACTAGTTTAGTAATAATCATGCAACTTATATTGTTTAATAGCTCAATGGTAGCACTATTACATACTAAAGTATCAGCTGTGTATCTATTGAATTTATTGAGTTTGACTACTTTTTGTGTCGAGGTACACATCATTGGGGCATTTTTGTGAGTCACTGTACATCTTTAATATAAGGACGATAGATGGAGCTACCATACGGCTTAATATCTTCGCATAATCGCTTCAATTAATGCCGCTAGATGGCGTCATTATCAGTCCTTTTTAATAACTTATGTTTGTTATTTAAAATTACTAAATATAGTAAAAACTATATTAAATATTAAAATTTATTATGAATTAAGCAATTGTTATGTGAATTGTAAATAAATTTATCTATGTCGAGCGAATGTCGGATGTTGCGTAACGTCCGCCATTTGCGTGCGGATTTCCTTCACAATAATTAAAACTTTGATAAAATCTTGTAACCATTTTAAAAAGAAAATAATGCAATCATCTTGATTTAAATTTAAATACCAAAAAGTTATTTTTAACAATAATGTAACGTTCAATTATTTTGCATTTAAGTTGTTAACTAAAATCAACATGAAAAACATCCGGATGATTCGGTTAATAGTGTAAGTCAAATTTATTAATATTACAAGTTTATGGCTTTATTTAATTGCTAATATTATTAAAATAACTAGACGGTAATTTAAGTAATTATGCCGCTTTATTATTGTTTAATTATAAGCCTTAGGCAAAAATGGTATTTTACTTCCGGCACTGTGGCGATCGACACCTTCCGACTTGAGCGCGCGTTCAAGTTGGAGGGAACACGATTTGACCACATGGCTGGTCTTGTGAATAAGATTCATTCTGTGTTCGGTGCTCGAGCGGCGTGGAAGTAAGTTGAAAACTCTTGTTACTTTAGTAGAATCAATTTGTAATTATAATCACATTAGAAAAGTATTGTGTTATAAAATAAAATGAAAGATAGACTATAAATCATATTTAGAGATTATTATTATAATAATAAACTAATCTAATTTCGCTTGTTCTTTTATTATTTTAATGTAATGTCAAACTACTACCACTAGTAGAACCGATGATCCTATTATAGGTCAACGGTTCTGCGGCTTTTTAAAAAGTATTCCTGCTTTCCTACTCCGACATCAGAAGTGGGATAGCTCCAGCGATCCCCTTTCTGCCCCGGTCATAACATTTTTTCAGATCCTGACGTTAAACCAAACCCTACGGCTACGTTATGAGTGACACCGAGCGAAATACTTCTGCAGCGAGTGCAACGATACAAGCGGACGTGACCGGTGTTTCCAGGTCGCCACCTTCAGCACCGATAGAAACCTGTGCAGGCCCGTCTCAACAAGGCGCACCTACAGCTACGGTACTCCAACAGCAGCCCGGTGATGTACCACCTAATTTTTTCTTACAAATGATGAATGTTATGCAAAATATGAGTGATAGGCTACTAAATCAACAGCAATCTGACAGAGTTAAAATTACTGACGTTTTCCTACCTTCCTATGATCCCGATGGAAACGTTGGGGTCCGTGAATGGTGTAACCACATTTCAACGGCTAAAAACACCTATCAGCTAACTGATTACGATTTACGAATGAAAGTGACAAGCTTATTGAGGGGTCGTGCTAAAGTATGGGCTGATAACTGGCTTGTGACCACCAGTACCTGGGACGAGCTGCGGCAAATAATTATTACTACTTTTGAACCTGAATCTCGCTATTCGAGAGACGTACTTAAATTCAGAGAGCATACCTATGATTCTTCTAAAGATATTGCCGAATTCTTAACTCAATCGTGGATTTTATGGAGACGCGTAACTAAGGATAAATTAGATAACAGTGATGCTGTTGAAGCTGTTCTTGGTACTATCGGTGACGAACGTCTTAGAATAGAGTTAATGAACGCAAGAGCTACCTCAGTGCCAGAATTAATTTCGGTTGCTTCATCTATCCGTAGTAAACGTTCAAGTCAACTTAGGGTCGATCAACCTCTCCAAAAACGTGCGCGATATACAATTGACCATAGGCATACTGCGCAATATTGTAATTTTTGTAAAAGAACTGGTCACACGTTGAATAATTGTCGTAATAAGAAATCTGCTGACTTAAATTTAATCAATGACAAAAACGCAGCCAATCCTCAAAGTGGTAGACCTCACAATATTAAACACTGCTCGTTTTGCGGTAAACCAGGTCACGTGTTTGATACTTGCTTTCGGAGAGAAAAGGAGATTTCTTCTAATGTAAACTCACTCGCAAATAAAGGAAATACTTTAAATGTAATGCGTATGAGTGTCTGTGGAAAACTTATTAACACGGTATTTGATAGCGGTGCGGAATGCTCGGTCATGCGAGAATCCGTTGCGAATAAGTTACCCGGGCGTAGATGTCAAATAGTCACATACCTACGAGGCATAGGTCCATTTCCCATTATTTCCACGTCCACGCTGAAAGCAGTGTGCATAATCGACGACGTTAACGTAGAGATATTGTTTTATATTCTACCTGACCACGACATGACAACAGATGTTTTAATTGGAGCAGACATACTACATAGTTCTGGTCTTAGTGTAATCGTAACTAGAGAAAGAGCAAGACTTTGTTATAATCCTTGTATTCAATACATACAGTCAAAGAGCCCCTTATTTGAGAAAATTGACCACGACTTGACTGACGAACATCAAATCAACCAACTCCTTACTTTATTGTACAAATATTCTGAACTTTTCACACGTGGGTATTCAAAAACGCGCGTTAAAACCGGCGAATTAGAAATCCGTTTGAAAAATAAAGATAAATATGTTGAGCGAAGGCCTTACAGACTCAGTCCAGTCGAACGCACAAAGGTCAAAGACATTGTGGAGGAACTCATCAAAGCCAATATAGTGCGTGAGAGCAGATCACCTTATTCCAGCCCAATAATTCTAGTAAGAAAGAAAAATGGAGACGACCGTATGTGTGTTGACTATCGGGAGCTAAACGCTAATACAATACGCGACCATTTCCCTCTTCCACTTATTGCTGACCAGATTGATCAACTGGCAGGTGGACAGTATTACACCACACTTGATATGGCATCTGGTTTCCACCAGATACCTATCTCGCCAGACTCAATCGAAAAGACCGCATTTGTAACACCAGACGGACTTTATGAATATTTAACTATGCCCTTTGGTCTTTGTAATGCACCTTCCGTGTATCAACGATGTATAAACCGAGCCCTAGGACAGCTCCTAAACCCTGGTAGTGCTAATACCTTACATAACGATAGCGTGGCCCAGGTTTATATCGATGACGTCATCTCCAAATGTCTGACTTGGCTGTAAAAGACAAGCAAAGATTCGATAGAGGTCGCGCACAAATTCACAAATTCCAGCGCGCAAACTTTGTACTAATAAAAAATAATCCTAGAAACCAAACATCCCTTGACCTCAAATTTAGTGTCCCTTATGAAATATACAGAGTTTTAGAAAATGATCGCTACCTCGTGAAAAAGGTAGTAGGTCATTACGGTCGACCACGCAAGGTCGCTCACGATCAGCTGAGGCGAGCGCCGCGGCCAGCAGCCGGCGCCCAGGCGGTCGTGTCGCCTGTCGGGAGCCCTGCGCTACCTGACCACTCTGCACTACTCAGTCTTCAACATTGTAGCGAGTAACAATCGTCTACTGGCATGTTGGAAAACGACGAATAGCTCGTTGTTCAAATCTGGTAATTTCTATTTTTGTTGCAAAACTATTAACCTAATATAATCTAAATAAAAAAAAAAAAAAAAAAAAAAAAAAAAAAAAAAAAAAAAAAAAAAAAAAAAAAAAAAAAAAAAATAAAAAATAAATAAATAAAAAAAAAAAAAATATAATTATTAACACAAAAGATGCTATTGACGTGTGGAGCCGTACAATAGCCAAATATTATGATTGGCAACACAGTTGGCCAAATATTATTAATTACTATTGGCGTGTGGAGCCGTCCAATAGTAAGAAATCCTATCCGAAAAGAATAAAATGCCTCTGTGTACCGCGGCGTTCAGGACCGCCTAGAGCACAGCATCGACCTACCCAATCCCTTAGGACCTCTGTGAAAACAGCATCGACCTTTCACCGTCACATCCTTCCCAAAAATAAAAAAAAATATATTATAAAAAAAAAAAAACAAAGCAGAAAGAAAATAATAATAATAAAAAAAAAAAAAAAAAAGACTACTGTGGTCACGTGGAGTGAACAGTACTAATATAAACCTAATTACATAACTAACTTATCATTTATAACTGCTTTCACGTGGAGTGAGCCGTGATATGATAACTAACTAATTAAGAATATTCTGACTATAGTTGCGACTGTTGTCATGTGGAATGAGCAGTCATAAATTTTGACCTTACTATTATTACTATTATTACTTCTACTTACTAATTTGGCTGTATGCTCTCTATATTAAATGATTGAATGGTACCCTGAATGTGCCAAGCCTCAGAAAAATTGTTTTATTTCCAGGTAACATGGAGCAATGCAGAGCACGCATTGCACATCAGAATGGCCGTGTCGCCGCAGCTACATTATAACCCACAAATTAAAAATAAGGAGATGAATGACGCATCTGCTGTTGATTTACCATATTGATTATGAACATTAATAGAAACTGAATCACATTCATTACATCTTTAATATAAGGACGATAGATGGAGCTACCATGCGGCTTAATATCAACGCATAATCGCTTCAATTAATGCCGCTAGATGGCGTCATTATCAGTCCTTTTTAATAACTTATGTTTGTTATTTAAAATTACTAAATATAGTAAAAACTAAATTAAATATTAAAATTTATTATGAATTAAGCAATTGTTATGTGAATTGTAAATAAATTTATCTATGTCGAGCGAATGTCGGATGTTGCGTAACGTCCGCCATTTGCGTGCGGATTTCCTTCACAATAATTAAAACTTTGATAAAATCTTGTAACCATTTTAAAAAGAAAATAATGCAATCATCTTGATTTAAATTTAAATACCAAAAAGTTATTTTTAACAATAATGTAACGTTCAATTATTTTGCATTTAAGTTGTTAACTAAAATCAACATGAAAAACATCCGGATGATTCGGTTAATAGTGTAAGTCAAATTTATTAATATTACAAGTTTATGGCTTTATTTAATTGCTAATATTATTAGAATAACTAGACGGTAATTTAAGTAATTATGCCGCTTTATTATTGTTTAATTATAAGCCTTAGGCAAAAATGGTATTTTACTTCCGGCACTGTGGCGATCGAAACCTTCCGACTTGAGCGCGCGTTCAAGTTGGAGGGAACACGATTTGACCACATGGCTGGTCTTGTGAATAAGATTCATTCTGTGTTCGGTGCTCGAGCGGCGTGGAAGTAAGTTGAAAACTCTTGTTACTTTAGTAGAATCAATTTGTAATTATAATCACATTAGAAAAGTATTGTGTTATAAAATAAAATGAAAGATAGACTATAATCATATTTAGAGATTATTATTATAATAATAAACTAATCTAATTTCGCTTGTTCTTTTATTATTTTAATGTAATGTCAAACTACTACCACTAGTAGAACCGATGATCCTATTATAGGTCAACGGTTCTGCGGCTTTTAAAAAGTATTCCTGCTTTCCTACTCCGACATATATATGTATGTTTAACAACAAGTTTAAATTAATATTCGTAGAAATAAGTATATATTAGCAAAATTAATTAAATATTACTTAAATTATCAAAATTTTTAGTCGCACTATACTAATGTTCACTGACAAATGTTTACGAATGTCTTATCGTAGCGGTGTCGTAAAAAATAGCATAGGTCCTACCTCGACGAGCGCTAGCGCAGCACTGAGAATTTACTTTTGGTGCAACGGAATTTATACAACTTTAAATTATTATTATTGTTTGTTTTTTTTTTTAGAAACTTATATTTTTTTTTTATATTTCTAATTTACAAGTATTAACTTTATTTTTGTGTTTTTTAATCAAAAATTTCGTTGTATTTATGAGAAAATTAGAAATGATTATGGCAAAGTTTTGTTGAAATTTCGGGTTTAATTATGATCAATTTTTTATATATTTAAGTTGAAAATGAAAAAAAGGACGATGCTGTCTCAATTTATAAAGTAATTATCAAGTTTTAGTAAAAATATCATATCAATTTATGTTTGTTTATTAATGAACGACGACCCCAAACTTTTGTCTCTTAGCGTTTTTGAATAAACTATTTTAGAAATTAGGAAGACTAACAAAGAGAAAATTAACATCTCAAAGATGCTGTTTTTAAGATTAGATATCTATCTATATAATTCAGGAATCAAAATGTATATCCGACTCTTAATTTCTTAGAACCAGAACCCCAAAGACCCTGCTTATAGGCCAAAAAATGTGAAAGGCCTCTTAAGGGAAGCCTATAATAAACTTATTGTAATTGATTATATTTCCTGAAGAAGTACCAGGAATATTTAGTTGTTATTCGTATTACCTGATGATTGTTCCAGGCAATATATTTTTGAATACCTGAATGTTGTCCCAGGTATAGTGCCTTAAGTGAAGCTTGTAATAAATTTATTGTAATTGATTATATTTCCTGAAGAAGTACCAGGAATATTTAATTGTTATTCGCATTATAATCACATCGCAGCAGATATAAATACACTATTTTACAAAAAAAGGGTCATTCGCACCATTTATGATATGGGTTCCAGAGGATTTTTGCGAGAGTGTTTTAAGAAATCAAATATCCTTAACGTTGCTTCTCAATACGTTTAGGAAAATATCATGTATGCCAGGAAAATTATAGACATATTCAAAAGAGTTAGTGATTACTAACTAATAAAAGCTTACGTAATAATAACAAACTGGTTTTACCTAAAAGTTAGTAATTTGTTTTATGGCAATTGTGTAAGATTTTACAATAAACTGCCAATCTGTTCTAAATCTGCCTGAAAAAAAAAAAAGATTACGAAAGTTGTGATGCAATATAAAATCATTTCAATTTAAAAAAATGCGATCAAGTAAGATCGATTGACGGCAGCATAAATCATTTCTATCGATAAAACACTACTATGCAATTGCAGCGGAATATTGTTAATCCGACCAATTTAAAAAGTGAGTACATTAGATGGCTTATACCTTTAGAGGGATACATTTTAAATTATTACATTAGGTTAATACACTAGTTGGTTGATTTGAAACAATTTTTATTGCGTTCAAAAATTACAAATACCTAGGTAGGTACGTAGGTATACATATAAATTTAAAATGATATGGGTACATCTTTTTAAATTTGTACATAATTGTAAAACCTTTACCGTACCGTATTCATTGAAATAGTTTTTTAATTATATTCATATTATAAACAACCCTAATTTTATATTAAACGTTTACTCTAGTTAATACAACTTTCTTTTTATTAATTTGGACTAACATATTTTATTCAATGTGATTTTGGACAAAAATGATATATCGAATTGGCAACACTGATGTGGTGTAGTGAGTCGTGAGAATTTTCCCAATTTAATAAATTTAAAACCCTTTCACGACTTTCTACGTAATATTTAATATAATAAAAATATATGTAATACTGAAAATTACCAAATCAAGATAAATATTGCTGCTAATGCTGATATTTTAAAGATTGTAACCAAAAGAAACACCTTCTAAATTGTTTCTTATACTCTAAAAACTGTTTCAATTCCAGGCTATCATTTCGGCTAAATAGCGATTCCGTGACATTGCAACGAGGTTACTAAATCGATATTCGATAGAAATCTTTTTTATCGATATGTAACGTTGCTTTTACGTTGCAATGCTAGTTGACAGCGTCAAATGGCGTCAATATAATCGTATTATTGACAGACGACGTAATTTCCACTACGTTACATACGAAAATCGTTGCGAACGAAGTTAGATAATTAGCCCACCGGTTTCCAACGTGATCTGCCAAAGCAGATTTCAGTGACTACAACGCCATCTAGTTTGAGTGAGGTAACAACCACAATATATTTTTAATTAATTAATATTATTTATGCTTATAAATTTGAAGTAACATATTTAAATAGTAAAGATTAAATCTAATTATAATTATGATATTAAATGTATGTTCTAGAAGTTTGATATAATCATGTTTATTTGAGTACAAGATATAAGTTCTGATTTGACCGGAACAGTCCTACCTACTTACTGATTTTAAAAATAGAACTACCATATTGTGTGTACACACAGTTCGGTTTCAACGCTTAAAGTAAAAAGTACCTATGAGTAAGTGAAAGAAGAAGTTAATAGTCTTAGTTTATGCATTGCTGCTGCCGCTCCATAACACATGCCTCTTTCTTGTTGTTGTGTAATTGTTTATTTTAAGTGCATCTATCCAAAAGAGCAACACACTATTCTTTCTCGTTCTTCATGTGACGAGTCTGCGTTCCGAATGAGTGGTGGAATGGGAAGGGTTAATGTAATTGTTTATACCTGATTGTTGTCCCGGGTATAGTGGTTTAAGAGAAGCCTATATATAATAAATTTATTCGAATTTGTTGAAGAAGTACCAACAATATTTAATTGTGTAATTAGTCCTTATTATGAAAATTGTTCTAGGACAATTTTTAATAATCCTTACTAATATTATAAATGCGAAAGTAACTCTGTCTGTCTGTCTGTCTGTCTCGCTTTCACGCCAAAGCTACTGAACCGATTTAAATGAAATTTAGTACGCAGATAGTCTACACGCCGAGGATGGCCATAGGCTACTTTTTTATGCGAAAAAAGGTTTGTAAGGGGTTCAAAATGGAAATACAAGGTTATCTTTATGCGGTTGAATACATGGCACACTTATTCGTCATCTTTTCATTTCACTAGCTAACAACCAATCAACACATCGCGTTTGCGCCAATAAGATATCCATCACAGAGAACAAAACCACAGATAATATAATGTAAAACGAAAGATCTTGCCGGAAACATGACGTTGACGTTTAGCGAAAATATTGTTTTTTGACACTTTTTTTTGATAAAATCGTATATCATGAATGAAATGAATGAATGAAAAGAAATGAATGAAAAACACTTTATTGTTCCTCTCACAGAAAGAATAATTACATAAATTAATATGTACATTAAATATGAAAATAATAACAAAATAATTATAATATAGAGGTAACAATGGGCGGCCTTATCGCTAAATAGCGATTTCTTCCAGGCAACCTTAGGATGGAGAGGAGTGATTAGACTGTGTCTGGTCGAGGTATAACAATTAGTTGTTGGATGTACCATTTACATATCATATACACATACATATAACTACATAATAATCATTATATATAAAATATACATACATACATATATACATATATATATATATAAATATCCCCTTGGGCACTTTGTGGCTCAGACGTGCCGTACAGGTAGTTTCTTGTTGATCCGGAGGCCTTTTGTTGATCTAATGCCAGCTGACCATATGTAAATGTTGCTCCGTTTGGAGCCACAACTGTCACGACGAGTAATAATAATAATTAAGCGATTTATACACGATTTTATACAAATCCACCTTTTTGGCATACGACCACTTCTTGATCCAATTCAAACGGGCCAATCAGGGCGCAGCATTTGCCAAGGGCTTCCTCATTGGCACGTTTGGGCTACTACATTATGGCTACAGTAACTTAATAATGTCTAGCTAGTATTTCAAGAATAATAGTCTATCTAATCTAAATATTTATAGAAATCAGTCTGGAGTAACGTGACTCCAGATCAAACCTCAATACTATTGTTATTTTTTGGACGGGAATTTTTCCTTTTGTAACAACGTACTGAGCGAATGAAGAGAAGACGCAACAGCGGATCTAGGGGGGAGCATCATGGAGGTCTTGGGAGTCATGGGGGGTCATGACTCTCCCTCCCCTTAGCCCAGGACTTAGGTAGACCACTAATTGAACTAAAAAATAATGAAACAGCTAAATTTTTTTGCACGATCGGAGTGTTGGTGCAGTGGTATTAATTATAATTAAACATTGTTACTTAAAATATAACACTTAAAGTACTATAACACTAAAAGCAAAATAAGTATTTTCAAAATAAATTTTGAGTTTTTGTCCAAACCTCAGATATTTTATTTATTTTAGGTATATCAATCATTACATAGTATAGTATAGTATAAAACAAAGTCGCTGTCGCATCTAACAAGTACATAAATAAAGAAAGAAGACTTTTTGGCTCTGAATATATTTCAAAAATCAATTACTTGTGTTGATCAATTTATATACTCGTTCTTATTTCATAGTACTTGTTTTGATCCGAATATATACAGATACCGTAACGGTCTATTAATTATGAATTTATTATTATTATTATTATTTCATTTATTTCGGATATTTATCCATCCATATTATGTTAGTAAACAACTTATTAACTATGTTAGTAATTTACAATTTTATATATTTAATTCATATATTTATGTCTCTGTCCACGTCCAGAGGCCCTGGGTCCGCAGCAATGCAGCGATATCCAGTGCCCCTGAAGTGGACAGTCCGACATATTGGATATGGTGTTTAGGAGGCTGTTTGCGCTCCCCCGAATTCTACACATCAGTGATGCAGTTCTATTTCGCATTATGGCTTCAAAACCATCTATCCGCGCTGCTGCAAACATCTCTGATGCGCTACAGAATCGAGGGAGCCCAAACAACATCCTAAACCCATTATTATATTGTACGCGAAGAGCGTTGTATGCCCTCTGCGTGTACCTAAACCACAGGCTGCACGTGTAAAACGACTGACAATACGCTTTAAACAACGTTGTATTCACGTCGTTATTACACCGTGCAAACCTACGGGCCAGCACATTACATCGGATCGACAACGCTCTTCGCTCCCTCTCTATATCAGAATCATCACTTAAGTCTTCCGATACAATGTGACCGAGGTATTTAAATCGCGACACCCGATTTAATGGTGTACCATAAATACACAGCGCTGGCATATATCTTAGTTTGGTGTTATTACTATGAAACATCATGACTTCACTCTTTTTCACATTGTATCGGAGCCCGTGAGACTCTGCATATTCCTCACACATCTTCAGTAGCCGCCGAAGTGCACTAATTGACGGACTCAACAGCACCATATCGTCCGCATAACTTATACTATTAACTATAGTTCCATGTATAGAGCACCCGATCCCGGTACTGCTAAGACCCTCAATTAGATCATCCACATACATACTGAAGAGTGCAGGAGAAGACAGCCCCCCCTGCCTCACCCCACACGCCAAGGTATACTCCTCCGAGAATGATCCCGACCATTTGACCTGATTAATTTGATGATCGTACCAATATTTAAACAAATTAACCAACTCATCGGGTACAGCTAGTCGGCGCATTTTTGACCATAGTATTTTATAATCAACCAGGTCAAATGCCCTGGAAAGATCCAAGAAAGCCGCATGAACAGGTGTACTTCGATCGGTATAGTACCTGACAGTCTTCTTGAGAGCCATAATAGCAGTCTCAGTTGATAATCCTGGCTGAAAACCAAATTGCGCATCGTGACACTTAAAATATTTGCATATTCGCCTCTCAAGAATACCGTCAAGCACCTTCGCAGCAATCGTAGCCAATGAAATGGGTCTATAGTTGTCCTTGTTAGATAGATCACCATTTTTATTTTTTACAATGGGTACAACTATAGTCCTCATTAATGCACTCGGAAGATAAGAGTGTTGTACACATAAATTATTCAATATAGTCAATACCCTAAGGAGTTGCGGACCTGCACACTGGAAGTGTTCTATACTGAGCGAATCGTGACCCGGGGATTTACCCCTCGTCATAGAATTAATAACGTGTTTTATCTCTTCCGTAGAAAAATGTACTGGTACCCCCGACTTAGCACTTCCAGGACAATCCGATCGCACTCGGGATTGTAGAACTGGATCAATTTTAAAGTGGTTTTTGAACAAATCTGCAATGTCCTTTGGGTCACTCAAGCTATTGACGCTCACAGGAACGGAAGGTTTAGGGCTAAGTTTTTTAGCTAAGTTCCAGAACTTTATAAAATTCTTGCCCTTATGCTCTGCACTCAAAATATTTAACTTTATTTGTTCTGCATTATTTTGGCAATATTTTAATTTTTGCTCAAAGAATTTACTCTTTTGTCTCATATTTACAAACAGAGGCCCGTATCGGGGTTGTCCATAAAACTTCCAATTTATAAAAGCCTGTCTCGCCTCTCTATGAGCGTCCCTAACATACCTATTCCAGCCAGGCACACCACGCTTTCTCCGTGTGCCCTTTCCCGGTTTGCCACTACAAATAGCCGCTTTTCTAATTACTGAAATAATATTACTATAGAGAATGTCAATTGCCTGCCTATGTTCTTCATTGCAACATATGCTGTTACCACAACGACTGACCTCGAAAGGAACATTTATAACACTCAGACTTTCTGTACACAACTGGTAATAATGATCCATCTGCTCCACTGTTCTCGTGCCCCATATAACTGGATCTCTTACCCATTCTTGGCATCTTACTATGGTATTCGTAGTCATTACACCCAGGTTAATATGCATTACAAGCGGAAAGTGATCAGACCAATACACATCGTCATAAACCTCAACATCACACACGGTTCCTAACGCTGCTTCAGTCACAATACAATGGTCCAACCAGCGTTTACCTCCACATACATCACTAATAAACGTAAACGTACCCGAGCACCTGCCCAACTTAATATAGTCAGCACAACTCCAATGTTGTTCATTACAAAAATATAATAATTCTGTTTCGAACAATTCACCAGGATGCGCATTAAAATCTCCCATGATATATACATTTTCAGTACCTGAACTCTCAACAATAGCTACTATTTCACTCAATATATTACAAAATTCAATAAAATTATCAGGAGAATTCGTTGGCATATATATACTGAAAAACAACATAGTGCGATCACTGAATGTAGCTTTAACGGCAACGATACGGTCACTTAAACACGGAATAACAGAGACAGACGTAAATACAGATTTTCTCCACAGGAGTGCTACTCCACCAAAGGGTCTTCCTCTTAATATCCCCATCGACATGTCAACGGCAGATTTACCAAAATAACCAAAATTATTATCTACGGTACCCAGTACCGCCAGCTCATGTGGCTACAGCCATGTCTCCTGAAGGGCAATAATGTCAACATTCTTACATAAGTTTTGTATACATTGAATCGACCTCTTTAGTGACTTACAGTTATAACTTACACATTTAGCAATATAATTATCATAATTTTGTGTATTTATATCCATTATTAAATATCAAAACAAAAATCTATATACACATAATATATATTATACCTAAACTAGATATTTTATTTTGACGAGTCCGTGTAGTAGTAGTATCCGATAAGGGTATGCGAACCCTAAGTATTATTTCAAAATGACCAGTAATTTCGAAGAAATAAGCCTTTGAATTTCAAATCAACTTACCAAACGGACGCTCAAGGTTCGATTCCCGCCACCGATTTTTTTTTGTTATTTTTTTTTTTTGTTTATTCTAATTTTAAATTAAATATTTTAATAATTAAATGAATTTAATCGAACAAAAAGTTGTTAAGTATTAAATTAATTTTAATTTAAATTAACTATTTTAATTTATAAATTTTAAAGAAGCTAACAATTATAGTAAGATCTTATAAATAATTAACATAATAAGTATAACATTTTAAATGTATTTTCTTTATTATTACAAAATATTTTTTATGCATAATATAATAGTTAATATCACTTAAAATTAATTTAATACTTAACAACTTTTTTATCGATTAAATGAATTTAATTATTAAAATAGTTAATTTTAAATATTACTTTAAAAAAAAAAAAAAAAAAAAGCCAATGGTAGGAATCAAACCCGGGATGGCTGTGTGGTACGTTGGTACACAGGTACATTCCTAACTAGTAAAATTAATTTAATACTTAACTACGTTTTTATTATAAATTAATAATCGTATAAATTTAATTAATTATTAAATTAAAAAAAAAAAAACAAAATAAATAATAAAAGTAAACGATAGGATTCGAACTCGGAGTGTCTGTGTAGTAAATTGGTACACAGGTACACTACTAACTAGGCCAGATTGGTGTTGTTTGTTATGGTGAAAATACTAGTATATATATATAAGTTACACGTACAATTTCAAAGACTTATTTCTTTAAAACTACTGGCCATTCTGAAATAAAACTTTAGGGTTTGCATATGTAATGTTTGCATATAAAATATGATTAAAGGTTACCAGTGTATTTACACTTTTACTGAACAAACAGAGTTGTTTAATACTGAAAATATTCAAATTCAAATTCAAAATATCTTTATTCATGTAGGTCTATTACAGACTCGTATGATATGTCAAATCTACCGTCAGTTCGGAATGATATCGAGATGAGAAGAACTGACAAGAAACTCAGCTCGTATTTTTTTCAAATAATAGTGGAACATGTTTATAATAAATATAGTTTTTAAAATTCAAATTTGAGAGAATAGAGTGACCACCAGCATATGCTATCGCAAAGAACAAAAAATTTAATCAGTGTTCACAACCTGAACAGACCAGTCCCCACAAGCAGCACCCGTTCACGAGTATGACGTATGAGCCAGCCATCATTGTACTCAAACATATTTGAAGGAGCACATCGACCCGGCCCACCACGCCACCACAAGTTTGAATTTATTTATATCAAAACAATGAATATTGTTGTTATAACAGCCCATGTTGTATATAAGAGTGTTAAGTCTTATTGTGTGGAAGGCATCAATTACTTTCAGTGCATTTATAGCTTTGCTCTTTTCCTAATTATTATTATTAAGTTTTAAAGTGGTTGAAATTTACGTAAGGGGTATTTATACATTATTTCTACTTTACCATTTATTTTAAGTTTTTTAAACTCTATTTATCGAGACCTATCTAATGAGTCCAAACACGATATTTCTGCTGTAAGTTTTCGAAGAGTATGTTCATCATCTGATAATACTGGTGCCAGCATGAAGTCAAGGTTAACAGATAACTAATTACTTTTATTTCGTCAAAATCTTTAGATTACGTATAATAAATTCATAATATCGCTACCTATTCAAATCTAAACAAGTATTAGGTACTTCATGTACTAGTATAATCTATACTAGTATAAATATAAATATATATCGAGTATAGGTATCTACTACTATCGACGAATACATTTGGCAACAACGCGCAACATATGCGATGTTGCCGTTCCGGCCGAGACCATTCCGGAACGGCAACATAGCATAATTAGAATACAAAGATAGTGTTATAAAGAGAGAGACAGTGGAATCAGCAAAATCTACGGATCGTGGCTGGATCAACTAAGTGTGCAAGTGTATATACATATATATATATATATATATATATATACATTTGTCTTTAATTCAAAGGAAATATAAATAATGAACGCATCACATTTAAAACAGTAATAAGTACGTACGTAATATTATCACATGGTAACAGCACGTATTATGGCAAAAATAAACATCGGCTGATTTGAAAAGATTTATTTATTTTATTTATTCTTTAATACACAAAAAAAACTTGTACAAAGGCGAGCTTAATGCCATATGGCATTCTCCACCAGCTAACCTTTAGGTATACAGAAAGCGTTGTGGGGCAGTTATGTCAAAAACAACAAAATATTATAGTAATAATAGTAATCTCAGGACAATTCACACAGCTTCATCTAGACCCAAGTTAAGCTAGCTGAAGATTATGTTATGGGTACTAGACAACTGATATAAATACAAAGATTTTTTTTTCGTAAATACATATATATTATCTATACATAGAAAACACCCAGACCGTTACAAAAATCATACTCATGAATACAAATGTTTGCAGCGTGCGAGGAATCGAACCCTCGACCACCAAGCAGGAATCAAAGCGGTGTGCTAGCTAAATCGCTAGACTACCGACAACTAGCTGTACACGCGACTTCGTCCGCGTGGAATTTAACTTCTTATATTTTAGAAAAATAAAGTGAAGTGAAATTCCACACGGACGAAATCCCGTGTACAGCTAGTCATCAATAAAAAAACACGTAGATATCTCTAATATATTATACACTAGCTATTCCCGCGACTTCGTCCGCGTGGAATTCAACTTTATTTTTCTAAAATAAAAGTAGCCTAAGTTACTCCTTATTACATCAGCTACCTGCCAAAAAAAGTACCGTCAAAATCGGTCCAGCCATTTCAGAGATTAGCCGGAACAAACAGACAGACAGACAGACAGACAAAAATTGTAATAAATATTATTTTGGTGTATGTACCGTATTTATATTCATATGCAAGTAGTAAAAAACGGTTATTTCAATATTACAAACAGACACTCCAATTTTATTTACATGTATAGATGTATAAATTAAAAAAAAAGTAACAGTCATAAGGCTAGTCGTATGCCTAATATATATAATAACTAGCTGTACCCGCGACTTCGTCCGCGTAAATAATGAAAAAATATTTAACTCAATTAACACAATATAAGTCAAATAAATAAGTTTCATCGTTTTAGCTTCAAAAATGATAAAAAGTAAAAATAAATATTTAATCAATAGGCTAAAAAATAAATTCCAAGCTTTTAGCTTTAAACATGACGATACATCTATATAACCTTGGATCTACCCTTTCAATCCTCTTGCAACCCTTTTTCACATTAAAAAGTAACCTATGTCCTTTCTCAGGATCTAGTCTATCTATGTCTGTTTCAAATTTCGATTTAAATCGGTTCAGTATTTTTGGCGTGTAAGCGAGACAAACAGACAAAGTTACTTTCACATTTATAATATCAGTAAGGTATAAATACCTTACTGATATTATAATAATATTTATTAAAATAAACTAACCCTAAAAAGACAAAGTAAAAAGTTTAATCGTTCTAGCTTCCACAACCACACAAACAGCAAATTTCCACAATAACTTTCATTCTCTATTTTATTTTACTACCCCCCCCCTTACAAACATTGAATGTCATATTTATTGATATTTAAACAACAGCCTAAAAATAAGTCTCAAACTTCTAGTTTTAAAAAATGACGATTCTTCCATACAGCTTACCATTGCAACCCCCTTACAATCCTTTTTTCACATTCAAAAGTACCCTATATTCTTTGTCCGGGTGTAAACTAACTGTGTACCAAATTTCATTTAAATTTTTATTTTGTTTTGGAGCGTAAGACAGACAGAAATACAAACAGAGTTACTTTCACAGTTATAACATTAGTGGGGTATTTAAAAATCTACCCCAAAAGAACTAATGAAAATAGTTTCATCGTTCTAGTTTCAAAAATTACGAATTTATATAATAACTATCATCCCCTATTTTATTTTACCCCCTTAAAAGTAACATTTTTACAAACTGTGAATGTCATATTTATTTATATTTAATCACCAGCCTCAAAAATAAGTTTCAAGCTTCCAGCTTCAAAAATGACGATTTTACATAAAAACTTGCATCCCCTATTTTATTTTACCCCCTTAAGGGTATTTTTTTTACAAACAATGAATGTCATATGTATTTATATTTAATCAACAGTCTCAACAATAAGTTTAAGCTTCTAGCTTCAAAAATGACGAATTTACATAAAAACTTGCATCCCTTATTTTATTTTACCCCCTTAAGGGTAATTTTTTTACAAACAATGAATGTCATATGTATTTATATTTAATCAACAGCCTCAAAAATAAGTTTCAAGCTTCTAGCTTCAAAAATGACGATTTTACATAAAAACTTGCATCCCCTATTTTATTTTACCCCCTTAAGGGTAATTTTTTTACAAACAATGAATGTCATATGTATTTATATTTAATCAACAGTCTCAACAATAAGATTCAAACTTCTAGCTTCAAAAATGACGTGTTTACATAAAAACTTGTATCCCCTATTTTATTTTACCCCCTTAAGGGTAATTTTTTTACAAACAATGAATGTCATATGTATTTATATTTAATCAACAGTCTCAAAAATAAGTTTCAAGCTTCTAGCTTCAAAAATGACGATTCTTCCATACAATCTTTCACCCCCCTTTTAACCCCTTACAACCCTTTTTTCGCATTAAAAAGTAGCCTATGTCCGTTCTCAGGGTCTAGACTATCTGTATACCAAATTTCATTCAAATCGGTTCAGTAGTTTTGGCGTGAAAGCGAGACAGACATAAAAGAGTTACTTTCACATTTATAATATTAGTTTTTGTCGCAGCACAAAAATATATTTTTATCGTTTCCGTACACACTAATAATTTTACAGTATTAATCAACAAACCAACATTTTGTTTCTTACAATCAGCTAAATAATTTAAATAGTTCCATAATATATGGCACAATGAAAAGGTCATTTATTTTATAAAAAAGACAGTTAGTTTTTATTTTAGTGAAAAAATAAGAAAATTCTATTTTGATACAACAACCATATATTTATTAATACCTATACTTTATTAATTTTGTGTTAATGCTTTTTAAATAAACACCCACACATTATTTCTGTATAACCTACAAAAATGGGTAAATAATTTAATTTCGGATAGTGCCACACCACAACATTCTTTAAAAAATGTAAATAATAAAATGTGAAGAAATTGTGATTGTTATTAAGTTTTTTTTTTTTAAGTTTGTCAGAACAGGGAAACAATATTTGACATTTATTATTATTGAACATTGGACATTGACTTTAATTTTTGTAATTTATATTGTAAAACTTTAAGTTGGGCTAAACTGGGCTTGTATCCAGAGCCGTAAAACAAATTAATAAAAAAAATCTCCAAATTTGTCTCGCAATCGGCCAATTTCAGGTTTAAAGAAAAAACACATACACACGATATACGATTTTATCATAAAAAAGTGTCAAAAAACAATATTTTCACTAAACGTCAACGTCATGTTTCCGGCAAGATCTTTCGTTTTACATTATGTTATCTGTGGTTTTGTTCTCTGTGATGGATACCTTATTGGCGCAAACGCACGCGATGTGTTGATTGGTTGTTAGCTAGTGAAATGAAAAGATGGCGAATGGCGCAAACGCACGCGATGTGTTGATTGGTTGTTAGCTAGTGAAATGAAAAGATGACGAATAAGGATTCAACCGCATAAAGATAACCTTGTATTTCTATTTTGAACCCCTTACAACCCTTTTTACGCATTAAAAAGTAGCCTATGTCCTTGCTCTGCTTCTAGACTATCTGCGTACTAAATTTCGTTTAAATCGGTTCAGTAGTTTTGGCGTGAAAGCGAGACAGACAGACAGACAGACAGACAGAGTTATTTTCGCATTTATAATATTAGTATGGATGTAATAAATTCATTTAAACAGAAATTGCGGGAACATTATTTAAATTTGTAACTTTTTTTTACTGTCCTTCTCCTTTTTTCACATCTATCTGTTATTACCCTATAGGGTAAATACAAATTTTCAGTACCTATAGTTCTCTCTATATTTTCTTTTTTTTTCTTACTATCAATTAGAGGCTGTACTTATAATTTGATTATCAGATCATTATGCATTTATCTTATATATAATATTTATACATTTATGGGTTATATTTACATTTATATTTATGTATGTATATTGTTATTTTTTTATAGAAATGTGTATTTTGCTTTGTATTTCTATATCTTTTTTTGACATTTCTTATTTATATTAGTGCACCGCCAATAATCTTTCGCTGCACCACTCATGGTTGCCTGGTAAATAACGCGGCAAAATATTAAGTCCACCACATGTACAAATTTTTTTGTGCATTAAAGTTAAATAAATAAAAAAAATACAATACTGTTTAATGAAAATGCGTATTGTCTAGTGCTTTGAGATGTATCAAAATAAGGTCAACAAAAAAGTCCGTGATGGTATATGTCTATCTCTTAAGGATAACCAACAATAACCATTTTTTATCTTTTACATTTTACGGGAATTTTTTTATCGTATGTTTCCCTTAAAATCATGTAAACTATGTTATTATGTCATAATCTAAAGAAATAATAATATTTTATAGTGAAATATCCACTATAAAATACCAAAAAGTAGCAATGTAATTCGTTACGCGCGAATCAGGTGTTATAAGGTCAAAGGTCGGTGCACCCCGCGTATTTGATAAATAGTGCTTCTCTTGATGTCTTTAAGAGAAAATGGCAGTATGTACGTGTATATGTACAAGTCCTTAAGTGTTAAGTTTTTCAAATGTACAATAAAGAATAAATATTTTTAAGTACACTACTTACGTGCAATTATAAAATACCTACTTTTTAATTGTATTTATTGTTATCAAAATTAAATTATAAGTTCTTGACTTGACCACGACTATGTGACCCTCTCTTGGCGCCAAAACGAGTGAAAACATGAACAGCATACGACGACGACGCATTACCTATAGAGTGGAGCAACTGTTTATTCAGTTTTATTCAACTATTTAGTCCCTTCACCGTTACAATGAATGGAGGCGGATATTACAATGTATGTAGCATTGCGAATATAAAATATCTAGATTAGGTATAATAAATTCATAATTGATAGACCGTTACGGTATCAGAGCCAAAAAGTCTTCTTTCTTTATTTATGTACTGTTAGATGCGAAAATAAATAAAATATCTGAGGTTTGGACAAAAATTCAAAAGGTACTTTATTTTGAAAAAGTATTTTGAAAATACCTATTTTGCATTTAGTATTTGAAATACAAAACACAAAACTATTTTTGTTTTTAGAGTGACATTTCTATGAATTCACTGTCGATAGCGAGCGGTGCGATGGAAAATGATAACCGTTTATAAAAATATAATAAATAGCCCTGGACAATTAACACAGACTGATACTGAACTGATATAAATAGATATTTTTATTTTGTAAATACATATATAATATACATATAAAACACCCAGACCGATGAAAACAATCGATGACCGATGAGTACAAATGTTTGCACCGTGCGAGGAATCGAACCCACGACCATCGGAAGTAAAGCGGTGTGCCATTAGACCACCGAGGCAGTCGAAATATATAAATAATCTTATGAATTTAATTTATTCTAATTTGTTTGTGTGCGCGGGATGCGGTGTACGGTGCTCCCCCCTGCCTCCACCGTTGCTGGAGCTTGCATGTATGGAGCATTGCGAATATAAAATATCTAGATTAGTAAATTAATAAATTCATCATTGATAGACCGTTACGGTATCTATATATATTCGGATCAACATAAGTAGTCTTTTTTTTTCTCTCTGGCAACACTGCCGATAACAGTCTTTGTCAGTTGGCTCTTATTTATTTATTGTTTTTAATTTATTACTTGTGAAATAACGATACTAGTGTATATAATCAGTGAGTTTTGGGCATAAGTAACGTCGATTATTGTTGGTGTGCAAATCTGTGATTTCTTTGTGACAAAAATCTACGTTACAAAATTTGTGGGACCGCCAACTGTCAAAGTATTGGTAATTTACAATAGAAGTCTTGGATTTCTATTGACTCCTTTAATAATTAAATACAGTTATTACACTTCACTATTACTATATCCGTTTACAAATAAACAATAATATTAAAGTTAAATATTCGATAGTGAGGAGCGGTTGTTGTTGTTGAGAGGAAAAAAAAAAAAACTACCCACTAACATAAAATATTATTGTTATTGCAATACAGCTCATAAAATTTATTTATTATCATATTGATAATATATTCCAAATAGCTGTGCGAAACTAAACTTATGTATTTTATTAAATAACAATACAATATTAGTAATCCATAGCCATTGCTAGATATCATATGACAAATTAAGACATATTTACTGTAGTGGTAATATATAAGATTAATTATTTTTTTGTAACAGTATTGGTATTTAAAGTTTTTACTAACAATATTTATTTATTTATTTATTATTAAATTATTTATTGTATTATTTTATTGAAGGGAAATAGCGCACTTTCAATTATTATTTCTTCTATTGAATAATATTCATTGTTGTCTTGTTTCGTAGATATTTAACATAATAATTAAAAATGATGTCCTGCAGAGCATGTGATCTTGATGCTAAGCTCAAGGTGACACTCTTAGAGTTAAAAAAATCCAATGAATTAAATAAGGCCTTATTACAGGAACGAGATGAAAGTGAGATTGAAATTAAGTTGATGTCTGATAAATATGTGGCTCTGAAGAATGACCTAGTGAAGATCAGTACAGACTTTGAAGTTCTACATATCGAAAATGAAAAACTTCAAGAAATTGTAAATAAATATGATCTGTGCAGAGACACATATGAGTCAGCATTGCAGAAAATCACTCATCTAGAGCGGCACCTTGAGGAAGTTCAATCACAAACTAAATCTTTGTTGGATCACAGGCGGTTGAGTAGTTATAACGAGACCATGGATCTGTATACAGAAATGTTAAATACTACTAGTGATCAAACATCTGCTCTGCCCCTTGTGACCATAGATTTGACAAATACACCAAGCTCCTATAGTCCTAATAAAGTACCTATTAATAGTAGTAAGAAGTTAAAAAAATATGTAAAATTAAATAAATTTATTCGAAAATCAGAAAATTTAGTGAAAAGTCATAAAAAGTGTTTAAAATCAATTATTACTAGGAAGCAAAAAATTGACTTATCAATAGAATTAAATAATTGTAAAGAAAAAATATATAACAAAGATTTAGAAATACATGAATTATCACAAAAAATTAAACTATTAGAGAACTCGTTGTCCAATTTATCTTTGAAATACGAATCAGCTAAGAATGAAATACATGAATATTCTGATCAGTTGGATAATTTAATAAAATTAGGTAACTACAACATGGAGCGGTTTGTTTCTCTTACGGATAGATGTCACTGTAATTCACCAGAGTCTGATAACTATATCCAACCGTCCCACCATAATCAGTTGAACATTGATATCTCATCCGTCACGGAACCAGACGTTTCATGTTTACCCACACGAAACAGTACAAAAGTAAATAAATGCAGCACTGTACATGAAACCATCAGGAGAACAATTATTTATTCAGATGAATTTGGCAAGGATTTAGGTAGTTTATTATCGAACTGTCTCTCGCAACAAGTAATAAATAATTGTTTTCCGGGATCAGGTATATATAAGATTATAAGAAATATAGTAAATGAAAAATATGATATTCACACGACCCTAGTAATAGCGTTAGGGAATTGTTTGCATATGCGTAAATCTGATATAGTTAATTTAATAAAATCATTATATAATATAGTGGAGCTTGGTATAGGTAAAATATTATTATGCGCATTTCCCTACTCTCAATCCCTGACTAATGAACAGAATAAGTTCATTTATAGTATAAATAATTTAATTTATTCGATGACATATCATTGTAATGATATATTTTATTTTGAAAGTAACAAATTTGTTACAAATTATTATATGACGGGAGGTAATTTTTATCTTCCTAAAAAACAAAAAAAGACTATTGCTAGTTTACTAGCGTATAACATTTATGATCCCATTATAAGTAGTATAACGGATTTAATTAGTAATATTAGTAATAATACTAATAATGTGACATGTGTTAATTTAAACTAACATCTACGACATTGGTTAAGCCACAGGATATGGTCATTATTCATCAAAATATTCGTGGCTTCTCCAGCAAAGAATTAGAATTAAGTCTATTCTTAGAATCTAACAATGTACGGGTGTTATGTCTGACAGAACATTGGCTTAAACAATATGAAATAATTTGTCCTTTTGAACATTATAATATAGCTAGTTTTTTTGCTAGGAACAATGCCATTCATGGCGGGTCAATTATTATTTTAAAAAATGATGTAGAATATAAAAACCGTCAAGACATTGTAAATATTTCTATTGAGCAAACAATTGAACTATCTTGCGTAGAATTAGTTACCTGTATAATAATTTGCGTTTATCGTCCGCCATCGGCTTGTTTTGATTCTTTTGAACTGGCTATGGAGGAAGCATTGAGACGAGTCGCACGGAGGAATAAAACATTATTTGTATGTGGCGATTTTAATGTTGATTTATTTTCGGAATGCTCAATAAGCTTAAGATTGATTAACTTATTTAAATCATTTAATTTGCACAATCTTTTTTTAGAACCCACTAGGGTCGCAGGAAATTCTGCCACTTGTATAGATAATGTTTTTTGTAATTGTGAAGTAAAGGTGAAAATGAATGCTCACCGATACATACCTTTGAAATGGCGTGAAGTGAAAGTAATTTTCATTCCGAAACCTGGCAGAGGTGACTACACACAGGCCAAGTCCTTTCGACCAATTAGTCTCACATCGTTTTTACTAAAAACAATGGAGAGGCTTTGCGACAAAGAGATCAGAGACCTGATATGTATAAACAAACCACTGCACACCAACCAACACGCCTACAGTGAAGGCAAATCAACGGAATCAGCACTCCACAGCGTCGTAAGTCGCATTGGTAACTCGCTAAACTCAAAGCAGCCTACCCTAGGTGCTTTCATAGACATCGAAGGGGCCTTTGATAAAACGAACTTTACCAGTATCAGTCGCGCTCTTGCCATACATGGAGTACCAACAACTCTCATAGAATGGATAAACAACATGCTGAAAAACCGTGCAATTCAGTTCACCGTAAACACTACCACACGTGGGATCGTAAGTAGAGGATGTCCACAAGGAGGGGTCCTGTCGCCACTCCTGTGGAACTTAGTCGTCAATGAACTCATTGAGGAGCTCAACGACAACGACCTCTACACGGTAGGTTACGCAGACGACATTGCTGTACTTATATCAGGAAATTTTGAGGGAACCTTATGCGATCGCATGAGAGAAGCCTTCAGAACAATAGAGAGATGGTGCGAAAACCATGAACTCTCCGTGAATCCTTCTAAAACAGAACTCATCATGTTCACCAACAAAAGAGCTCCAGGTACTTTCAATTTACCGAAACTCTTTAATACAGAGCTTAAACTTAAGGAGGAGGTCAAGTACTTGGGAGTCATACTAGACAGTAAACTTCTCTGGAATAAACACCTTGATCACAAATTAACGAAAGCACAATTGCATTCTATCAATGCAGGAAAATGCTTGGTAATAAATAGGGTGTCTCCCCGAAAATAACTCTCTGGCTATACACATCAGTAATAAGACCAATGCTGGTATATGGGGCCTTGGTTTGGTGGACAAGGTCGAAACTTACGACCACAGTCAACAAACTAAGATCTTTCCAAAGACTTGCGTGCTCCTCAGTTACTGGATGTATGAAAACAACCCCAACAATGGCAATGGAAATAGCCCTTAACATTACACCCCTTGACCTATACATACAGCAAGAAGCAGCTATAGCTGCCACAAGATTATACCATCTTGGTCTATGGGGCAAAAACCATTACAGTTCTCACACAACCATCCTGAACCAAGCAATCGAATATGAACCTTTGATTGCCGCTCCGTGTGACAGAACTCAAGCATACCACTCGTTTAACAGGAAATACCAAATACAATTGAAGGAGGAGGAAAGGGACCAATCTGCAGTAAATGAACTACGCATTTACACAGATGGCTCCAAAACACAGAACGGTTCAGGAGCTGGGGCACATTCCCTTGACCTCAACATGAACATATCTATACCGCTCGGCAAACACAGTTCGATCTTTCAGTGCGAATGTGTTGCCCTGACCGAGGCAGCAAAAGCCGTGTACAGGTTAGGGGTCAACAATTTCAACATTAAATTCATATCGGACAGTGCAGCCGTGCTTAAAGCACTACAGAACAGAAAATCCAACAACAAACTAATAATCGAGTGCCACATCGCCCTGGAAAAAATTGCAACGCACAACGGAGTAATTATCCAGTGGATAAAGGGGCACAGCGGATCATATGGCAATGACGCCGCGGACGAACTAGCGAGAGTAGGATCCGGTATGGTGGTTGCAGGCCCCCTCCCGCTTATGCCAATACCATTCTCGCAATTTCGCACCTGGATTCGCCAGAGATCCACCGAAATACAAAACCAAAGATGGAACCTAACCACTGATTGCAAACAATCTAAAGTGGCAATTCCAAAAACGAACCATCGGTTAACAACACGTCTACTTAATCTAGATAGACAAAACCTCAAAATAATGATAGGGACAATAACGGGCCATTGTTCCTTAAACAAACACTTATACAAAATTGATGCTACAGACAGCCCCCTTTGTCGGGGCTGTTTTGAAGCTGAAGAAACGGCGGCTCACGTAATCCTGGAGTGCACGGCAGTGGCCCAACAACGAAAACAAATCCTCGGAACGGTGAGGTCGCTCCGTGAAGCCTGCGAAGACACCAGGAGTCTTCTGCGCTTTTGGGAGGAGCTTGGCTGGCTACGTTAGTAGTCTGGCTCTACACGCACAACGGCCCGAATGTGAGGCTAATTGCAGAGAATGGAGTCCAACATACGATACGATACGATACGATAGGTGAAAATGAATTTCGACTGTCTTGGATCTGATCATTATGGACAAAAAGTTATAATTGAAACTAAGGGATCCAAAGGGACTCAAACAATTACATGCAGACAAATAACACAAAAGAATTTGGCACGTTTTAAAAATAAAATTGAACATAAAATATCTAGTGTCATAGTACCTCAATATGACCCGGACATTGTATGTGAACATATTTTTAATTTAATTGAACATGAAGCTAGCAGTGAATTTAAAACAAAAACCTTTTCAACTAGTGTAAAATCAAAGTTTTGTGACTGGGCCACGTTTGGTATTTATAAGTCTAGGGCTAATCTTTACGAACTTTACGAAAAACGAAGCTATATATCCGATCCCTTATTTCATGAACATGTAAAATCTTATTCGAAAATATTTAAAAAGGTTTGTCATACAGCTAAGTCTCTCTATTTAGGTAAAATAATAACTAAATCTAAAGATAAAATAAAAGCCACTTGGAAAGTAATAAATAGCGAAACTGGAAAAGTTAATTTTCAAAATAGTAAAATAGCTTTAAATATTAATAACAAATTGGTAAATTCCGACACAGAGGTCGCGGATACATTCGAATCTTATTTCACTAATATTCCATTAATTACGACACAGGCTCTAAAATCTTCCCCGTCTGCTACTGAAACTTTACTAACAGACAATGTTAGCAAGTCATCAGCTGTATTTAACTTTAGACATACATCATCAGTAGAAATAATGAAAATATTCAAACAGCTTAATAATAAAAAAACAGAGGATCTATGGGGTATATCTGTTAAAATACTAGATAGTATAATGGAAATTATTGCGCCCTCTCTTGCTTTTATTTTCAATAAATGTATAGATGAAGGTAAATTTCCTAACATAATGAAAATTAGTAAAATCATACCGCTTTTTAAATCTGGAGATAGGAGTGACCCAATAAATTATAGACCTATATCTATACTCCCAGCACTCAGTAAAATTTTTGAAAAAATAATCCTTATGCAGCTTGTCAGTTATTTCAATTTAAATAATTTAATCCACAATAGTCAATTCGGTTTTTCCAAAGGTCGTTCAACTACAGACGCAGGTACAGAGTTGCTTAGACACGTATTTGCTGCATGGGAAACTAAAATGGATGCGATAGGTGTTTTTTGTGACCTTTCTAAGGCTTTTGATTGCGTTGATCATAATACATTGCTAAAAAAATTTGCTTTTTATGGCGTCAAAGACCATGCTTTAAATTTAATAAAATCTTATCTATCTGATAGAATACAGAAAGTGAAGGTTAGCAACGCTACGTCTGACGGGTCACTTGTGCAAATGGGTGTACCTCAAGGATCTATTCTCGGTCCATTTTTATTCCTAGTTTACATTAATGATCTCCCATATGCCATGCAGGATAGATGCGGCATAGTATTATTTGCAGACGATACTTCTTTGATTTTTAAAGTTAATAGAATGACTAATAATTATGACGATGTAAATAGTGCTTTACGGCGTCTCCTGCACTGGTTTACAACTAACAATCTTATGTTAAACGCTAAAAAAACAAAATGTGTTAATTTCTCTCTGTCTAAAAGTTTTAATACTAATTGTAATATTAAATTAAATGAGAATCTCTCGAATTTATAGAATCTACTGTCTTTCTAGGAATCACACTAGATAATAAAACACAATGGGGTGCACAAATTCAAAGCCTTGCAGCGAAACTAAGTTCAGCAGCTTTTGCCGTGCGTAAGGTTAGACAGTACACTGATACTGATACTGCTAGATTAGTCTATTTTAGTTATTTCCATAGTTTACCCTCTTATGGAATATTATTATGGGGAAAAGCGGCAGATATTAAAAATATATTCATATTACAAAAACGTGCCGTTCGAGCGATCTACTGTATGAAGAGTCGTGACTCATTAAGAGAGAAATTCAAAGAGGCAAATATTCTCACCGTTGCTTCTCAATTTATATATTCAAATATCCTATATGTTCATAAAAATCTTGATTTATTTCCAAAAAACAGCAATATTCATAATATTAATACAAGATTTAAAGACAAACTTGCTGTCCCCAAGTATCGTTTAGAAAAAGTTAATAGGTCTTTTATGGGAATAGGTATAAAAATTTACAATAAGATACCAAAGGATATGTTGGAATTACCCTTAAATAAATTCAAAACATCTGTTAAATCATATTTACTGAGCAAAGCCTATTACTCACTAAACGATTACTTGAATGACGAGTGTGCATGGCAATAGTTGTTCATGCACTGAATTTTCATTTAATGTTAGACATAGACACCTATATAAATATGCATTGTAAATAAACTGGCTTTAAAAAAAAAAGTAATTCAATTGAGTTTCTTGCCAGTTCTTCTCAATTGGATCTATATACCGAACTGGACGGTAGGGAAAAAAATAAAATTATAATGTAAAAATTTGACGTTCATAAGCGGCTAAAATGTCCTACATGAATAAATGATTTTTGAATTTGAATTTGAATTTATCGCAGTAAGGACGAGTATATAAAGTGATCAACACAATTAATTGATTTTTGAAATATATTCAGATCCAAAAAGTCTTTGTGTATTCAAAAAATATCTAATTTGTTTGTGTGGGCGGGGTGCGGTGTACGGTGCTCCCCCTGCAACGGTGGAGTTACTATGTATGGAGCATTGCGAATATAAAATATCTAGATTAGTAAATTAATAAATTCATAATTGATAGACCGTTACGGTATCTATATATATCTATATATAAACACCTCTTTGGGCACTTTGTTGATCACGCCACAACCCAAACACTTGCTGATTCCACCTTTTGCACTGAATAACTTGATTTTATATTCGCAATGCTACATACATTGTAATATCCGCCTCCATTCATTGTAACGGTGGAGGGACTAAATAGTTGAATAAAACTGAATAAGCAGTTGCTCCACTCTATAGGTACTGCGTCGTCGTCGTATGCTGTTCATTTTTTCACTCGTTTTGGCGCCAAGAGAGGGTCACATAGTCGTGGACAAGTTAAGAACTTATAATTTAATTTTGATAACAATAGATACAAGTAAAAAGTAGGTATTATATTAATGTACGTAAGTACTGTACTTAAAAATATTTATTCTTTATTGTACATTTGAAAAACTTAACACTTAAGGACTTGTACATATACACGTACATACTGCCATTTTCTCTTAGAGACATCAAGAGAAGCACTATTTATCAAATACGCGGGGTGCACCGACCTTTGACCTTATAACAGCTGATTCGCGCGTAACGAATTACATTGCTACTTTTTGGTATTTTATAGTGGATATTTCACTATAAAATATTATTATTTCTTTAGATTATGACATAATAACATAGTTTACATGATTTTAAGGGAAACATACGATAAAAAAAATTCCCGTAAAATGTAAAAGATAAAAAATGGTTATTGTTGGTTATCCTTAAGAGATAGACATATACCATCACGGACTTTTTTGTTGACCTTATTTTGATACATCTCAAAGCACTAGACAATACGCATTTTCATTAAACAGTATTGTATTTTTTTTATTTATTTAACTTTAATGCACAAAAAAATTTGTACATGTGGCGGACTTAATATCTTGCCGCGTTATTTACCAGGCAACCATGAGTGGTGCAGCGAAAGATTATTGGCGGTGCACTAATATAAATAAGAAATGTCAAAAAAAGATATATAAATACAAAGCAAAATATACATTTCTATAAAAAAATAACAATATACATACATAAATTAAATATATATGTAAATATAACCCATAAAGAATAATAATAATTCTTTTATTGGAACTAAAAACATATATAATATTTTACAAAGTAGGGTAGTGTAATCGATAACAGCCACATTAGTAAGTAATACTGTGTCGTGGCCGTCAACGCCCACCTCCTTAAGACAGAGGCGTTAGCGTTCCAGTAGCAAATACAATAAATTTATATAATAAAAAAATAATAAAAAACAAAGCAAAAGCATGCGTGATTACGTTTACAACATAACTTTTAGGAAGATAAACAAGTTAAATTAAATACAAAATTCTTAGCCAACATTCACTAATTAGGTTACCTGTATGTAAAAATATTACAATGAAAAAAATTTAAGACGAACGAACGAATGCTATAATGTAATTTAATGTTTATGATTTGTAGTGAGCATAATTCGATTTGATGTGTTATTATATAAATCTGTAAGTATATGTATCTGTGTAAATGTATCTGTGTAAATGTATATGTTGGATGGTATGGATGAGTTTATTTATATATATTTCAAATATATTTCAAACCTTTACGAGATTTTCAGTGTCGTCGTAATCTAATTTCTGAAGCCATTGAAACAACAATATTTTAGATTCGCGGAGTGTATGTGGATAAATGGAAACTACCTTATTAATTTTGTTATATAACACTGAACCAAGATATTGATATTGCCGTCGCACTACTGCAAGATTAGATGATTGAGTTGGACAAACTATACTAGGTCTACGTTTATTATGATGAAAGTTAGGGTTGAAAGCTATATCTGAATGTCTACGGAGTACGGTCTTGAATATGTATGTCTGTCTTACGGTCAGTACATTACAAAGGGAATACAATTCTTTAGTGGGATAATAAATAGGCTTCTTAATCATTACCTTTAGTACAGCTCTTTGGGATCTTTCCAATCGCAATAATAAGCATTTCCCTGATCCTCCCCAGGCCGAGATACAATAACTTATCAAAGAGTGTGCAAGTGCAAAATATACATTTTTTAGTGTCATTAAATCTGCGCTATTTCGTAGATTTCTGAAGATATATGTCGCCGCAGCTACATTATAACCCACAAATTAAAAATAAGGAGATGAATGACGCATCTGCTGTTGATTTACCATATTGATTATCAACATTAATAGAAACTGAATCACATTCATTACATCTTTAATATAAGGACGATAGATGGAGCTACCATGCGGCTTAATATCAACGCATAATCGCTTCAATTAATGCCGCTAGATGGCGTCATTATCAGTCCTTTTTAATAACTTATGTTTGTTATTTAAAATTACTAAATATAGTAAAAACTAAATTAAATATTAAAATTTATTATGAATTAAGCAATTGTTATGTGAATTGTAAATAAATTTATCTATGTCGAGCGAATGTCGGATGTTGCGTAACGTCCGCCATTTGCGTGCGGATTTCCTTCACAATAATTAAAACTTTGATAAAATCTTGTAATCATTTTAAAAAGAAAATAATGCAATCATCTTGATTTAAATTTAAATACCAAAAAGTTATTTTTAACAATAATGTAACGTTCAATTATTTTGCATTTAAGTTGTTAACTAAAATCAACATGAAAAACATCCGGATGATTCGGTTAATAGTGTAAGTCAAATTTATTAATATTACAAGTTTATGGCTTTATTTAATTGCTAATATTATTAGAATAACTAGACGGTAATTTAAGTAATTATGCCGCTTTATTATTGTTTAATTATAAGCCTTAGGCAAAAATGGTATTTTACTTCCGGCACTGTGGCGATCGACACCTTCCGACTTGAGCGCGCGTTCAAGTTGGAGGGAACACGATTTGACCACATGGCTGGTCTTGTGAGTAAGATTCATTCTGTGTTCGGTGCTCGAGCGGCGTGGAAGTAAGTTGAAAACTCTTGTTACTTTAGTAGAATCAATTTGTAATTATAATCACATTAGAAAAGTATTGTGTTATAAAATAAAATGAAAGATAGACTATAATCATATTTAGAGATTATTATTATAATAATAAACTAATCTAATTTCGCTTGTTCTTTTATTATTTTAATGTAATGTCAAACTACTACCACTAGTAGAACCGATGATCCTATTATAGGTCAACGGTTCTGCGGCTTTTAAAAAGTATTCCTGCTTTCCTACTCCGACATCAGAAGTGGGATAGCTCCAGCGATCCCCTTTCTGCCCCGGTCATAACATTTTTTCAGATCCTGACGTTAAACCAAACCCTACGGCTACGTTATGAGTGACACCGAGCGAAATACTTCTGCAGCGAGTGCAACGATACAAGCGGACGTGACCGGTGTTTCCAGGTCGCCACCTTCAGCACCGATAGAAACCTGTGCAGGCCCGTCTCAACAAGGCGCACCTACAGCTACGGTACTCCAACAGCAGCCCGGTGATGTACCACCTAATTTTTTCTTACAAATGATGAATGTTATGCAAAATATGAGTGATAGGCTACTAAATCAACAGCAATCTGACAGAGTTAAAATTACTGACGTTTTCCTACCTTCCTATGATCCCGATGGAAACGTTGGGGTCCGTGAATGGTGTAACCACATTTCAACGGCTAAAAACACCTATCAGCTAACTGATTACGATTTACGAATGAAAGTGACAAGCTTATTGAGGGGTCGTGCTAAAGTATGGGCTGATAACTGGCTTGTGACCACCAGTACCTGGGACGAGCTGCGGCAAATAATTATTACTACTTTTGAACCTGAATCTCGCTATTCGAGAGACGTACTTAAATTCAGAGAGCATACCTATGATTCTTCTAAAGATATTGCCGAATTCTTAACTCAATCGTGGATTTTATGGAGACGCGTAACTAAGGATAAGTTAGATAACAGTGATGCTGTTGAAGCTGTTCTTGGTACTATCGGTGACGAACGTCTTAGAATAGAGTTAATGAACGCAAGAGCTACCTCAGTGCCAGAATTAATTTCGGTTGCTTCATCTATCCGTAGTAAACGTTCAAGTCAACTTAGGGTCGATCAACCTCTCCAAAAACGTGCGCGATATACAATTGACCATAGGCATACTGCGCAATATTGTAATTTTTGTAAAAGAACTGGTCACACGTTGAATAATTGTCGTAATAAGAAATCTGCTGACTTAAATTTAATCAATGACAAAAACGCAGCCAATCCTCAAAGTGGTAGACCTCACAATATTAAACACTGCTCGTTTTGCGGTAAACCAGGTCACGTGTTTGATACTTGCTTTCGGAGAGAAAAGGAGATTTCTTCTAATGTAAACTCACTCGCAAATAAAGGAAATACTTTAAATGTAATGCGTATGAGTGTCTGTGGAAAACTTATTAACACGGTATTTGATAGCGGTGCGGAATGCTCGGTCATGCGAGAATCCGTTGCGAATAAGTTACCCGGGCGTAGATGTCAAATAGTCACATACCTACGAGGCATAGGTCCATTTCCCATTATTTCCACGTCCACGCTGAAAGCAGTGTGCATAATCGACGACGTTAACGTAGAGATATTGTTTTATATTCTACCTGACCACGACATGACAACAGATGTTTTAATTGGAGCAGACATACTACATAGTTCTGGTCTTAGTGTAATCGTAACTAGAGAAAGAGCAAGACTTTGTTATAATCCTTGTATTCAATACATACAGTCAAAGAGCCCCTTATTTGAGAAAATTGACCACGACTTGACTGACGAACATCAAATCAACCAACTCCTTACTTTATTGTACAAATATTCTGAACTTTTCACACGTGGGTATTCAAAAACGCGCGTTAAAACCGGCGAATTAGAAATCCGTTTGAAAAATAAAGATAAATATGTTGAGCGAAGGCCTTACAGACTCAGTCCAGTCGAACGCACAAAGGTCAAAGACATTGTGGAGGAACTCATCAAAGCCAATATAGTGCGTGAGAGCAGATCACCTTATTCCAGCCCAATAATTCTAGTAAGAAAGAAAAAAATGGAGACGACCGTATGTGTGTTGACTATCGGGAGCTAAACGCTAATACAATACGCGACCATTTCCCTCTTCCACTTATTGCTGACCAGATTGATCAACTGGCAGGTGGACAGTATTACACCACACTTGATATGGCATCTGGTTTCCACCAGATACCTATCTCGCCAGACTCAATCGAAAAGACCGCATTTGTAACACCAGACGGACTTTATGAATATTTAACTATGCCCTTTGGTCTTTGTAATGCACCTTCCGTGTATCAACGATGTATAAACCGAGCCCTAGGACAGCTCCTAAACCCTGGTAGTGCTAATACCTTACATAACGATAGCGTGGCCCAGGTTTATATCGATGACGTCATCTCCAAATGTCTGACTTGGCTGTAAAAGACAAGCAAAGATTCGATAGAGGTCGCGCACAAATTCACAAATTCCAGCGCGTCGACTTTGTACTAATAAAAAATAATCCTAGAAACCAAACATCCCTTGACCTCAAATTTAGTGTCCCTTATGAAATATACAGAGTTTTAGAAAATGATCGCTACCTCGTGAAAAAGGTAGTAGGTCATTACGGTCGACCACGCAAGGTCGCTCACGATCAGCTGAGGCGAGCGCCGCAGCCAGCAGCCGGCGCCCAGGCGGCCGTGTCACCTGTCGGGAGCCCTGCGCTACCTGACCACTCTGCACCACTCAGTCTTCAACATTGTAGCGAGTAACAATCGTCTGCTGTCATGTTGGAAAACGACGAATAGCTCGTTGTTCAAATCTGGTAATTTCTATTTTTGTTGCAAAACTATTAACCTAATATAATCTAAAAAAAAAAAAAAAAAATAAAAAAAAAAAATAAATAAATAAATAAATAAAAAAAAAAAAAATATAATTATTAACACAAAAGATGCTATTGACGTGTGGAGCCGTACAATAGCCAAATATTATGATTGGCAACACAGTTGGCCAAATATTATTAATTACTATTGGCGTGTGGAGCCGTCCAATAGTAAGAAATCCTATCCGAAAAGAATAAAATGCCTCTGTGTACCGCGGCGTTCAGGACCGCCTAGAGCACAGCATCGACCTACCCAATCCCTTAGGACCTCTGTGAAAACAGCATCGACCTTTCACCGTCACATCCTTCCCAAAAATAAAAAAAAATATATTATAAAAAAAAAAAACAAAGCAGAAAGAAAATAATAATAATAAAAAAAAAAGACTACTGTGGTCACGTGGAGTGAACAGTACTAATATAAACCTAATTACATAACTAACTTATCATTTATAACTGCTTTCACGTGGAGTGAGCCGTGATATGATAACTAACTAATTAAGAATATTCTGACTATAGTTGCGACTGTTGTCATGTGGAATGAGCAGTCATAAATTTTGACCTTACTATTATTACTATTATTACTTCTACTTACTAATTTGGCTGTATGCTCTCTATATTAAATGATTGAATGGTACCCTGAATGTGCCAAGCCTCAGAAAAATTGTTTTATTTCCAGGTAACATGGAGCAATGCAGAGCACGCATTGCACATCAGAATGGCCGTGTCGCCGCAGCTACATTATAACCCACAAATTAAAAATAAGGAGATGAATGACGCATCTGCTGTTGATTTACCATATTGATTATGAACATTAATAGAAACTGAATCACATTCATTACATCTTTAATATAAGGACGATAGATGGAGCTACCATGCGGCTTAATATCAACGCATAATCGCTTCAATTAATGCCGCTAGATGGCGTCATTATCAGTCCTTTTTAATAACTTATGTTTGTTATTTAAAATTACTAAATATAGTAAAAACTAAATTAAATATTAAAATTTATTATGAATTAAGCAATTGTTATGTGAATTGTAAATAAATTTATCTATGTCGAGCGAATGTCGGATGTTGCGTAACGTCCGCCATTTGCGTGCGGATTTCCTTCACAATAATTAAAACTTTGATAAAATCTTGTAACCATTTTAAAAAGAAAATAATGCAATCATCTTGATTTAAATTTAAATACCAAAAAGTTATTTTTAACAATAATGTAACGTTCAATTATTTTGCATTTAAGTTGTTAACTAAAATCAACATGAAAAACATCCGGATGATTCGGTTAATAGTGTAAGTCAAATTTATTAATATTACAAGTTTATGGCTTTATTTAATTGCTAATATTATTAGAATAACTAGACGGTAATTTAAGTAATTATGCCGCTTTATTATTGTTTAATTATAAGCCTTAGGCAAAAATGGTATTTTACTTCCGGCACTGTGGCGATCGAAACCTTCCGACTTGAGCGCGCGTTCAAGTTGGAGGGAACACGATTTGACCACATGGCTGGTCTTGTGAATAAGATTCATTCTGTGTTCGGTGCTCGAGCGGCGTGGAAGTAAGTTGAAAACTCTTGTTACTTTAGTAGAATCAATTTGTAATTATAATCACATTAGAAAAGTATTGTGTTATAAAATAAAATGAAAGATAGACTATAATCATATTTAGAGATTATTATTATAATAATAAACTAATCTAATTTCGCTTGTTCTTTTATTATTTTAATGTAATGTTAAACTACTACCACTAGTAGAACCGATGATCCTATTATAGGTCAACGGTTCTGCGGCTTTTTAAAAAGTATTCCTGCTTTCCTACTCCGACATATATATGTATGTTTAACAACAAGTTTAAATTAATATTCGTAGAAATAAGTATATATTAGCAAAATTAATTAAATATTACTTAAATTATCAAAATTTTTAGTCGCACTATACTAATGTTCACTGACAAATGTTTACGAATGTCTTATCGTAGCGGTGTCGTAAAAAATAGCATAGGTCCTACCTCGACGAGCGCTAGCGCAGCACTGAGAATTTACTTTTGGTGCAACGGAATTTATACAACTTTAAATTATTATTATTGTTTGTTTTTTTTTTAGAAACTTATATTTTTTTTTTATATTTCTAATTTACAAGTATTAACTTTATTTTTGTGTTTTTTTAATCAAAAATTTCGTTGTATTTATGAGAAAATTAGAAATGATTATGGCAAAGTTTTGTTGAAATTTCGGATTTAATTATGATCAATTTTTTAGATATTTAAGTTGAAAATGAAAAAAAGGACGATGCTGTCTCAATGTATAAAGTAATTATCAAGTTTTAGTAAAGATATCATATCAATTTATGTTTGTTTATTAATGAACGACGACCCCAAACTTTTGTCTCTTAGCGTTTTTGAATAAACTATTTTAGAAATTAGGAAGACTAACAAAGAGAAAATTAACATTTCAAAGATGCTGTTTTTAAGATTAGATATCTATCTATATAATTCAGGAATCAAAATGTATATCCGACTCTTAATTTCTTAGAACCAGAACCCCAAAGACCCTGCTTATAGGCCAAAAAATGTGAAAGGCCTCTTAAGGGAAGCCTATAATAAACTTATTGTAATTGATTATATTTCCTGAAGAAGTACCAGGAATATTTAGTTGTTATTCGTATTACCTGATGATTGTTCCAGGCAATATATTTTTGAATACCTGAATGTTGTCCCAGGTATAGTGCCTTAAGTGAAGCTTGTAATAAATTTATTGTAATTGATTATATTTCCTGAAGAAGTACCAGGAATATTTAATTGTTATTCGCATTATAATCACATCGCAGCAGATATAAATACACTATTTTACAAAAAAAAGGGTCATTCGCACCATTTATGATATGGGTTCCAGAGGATTTTTGCGAGAGTGTTTTAAGAAATCAAATATCCTTAACGTTGCTTCTCAATACGTTTAGGAAAATATCATGTATGCCAGGAAAATTATAGACATATTCAAAAGAGTTAGTGATTACTAACTAATAAAAGCTTACGTAATAATAACAAACTGGTTTTACCTAAAAGTTAGTAATTTGTTTTATGGCAATTGTGTAAGATTTTACAATAAACTGCCAATCTGTTCTAAATCTGCCTGAAAAAAAAAAAGATTACGAAAGTTGTGATGCAATATAAAATCATTTCAATTTAAAAAAATGCGATCAAGTAAGATCGATTGACGGCAGCATAAATCATTTCTATCGATAAAACACTACTATGCAATTGCAGCGGAATATTGTTAATCCGACCAATTTAAAAAGTGAGTACATTAGATGGCTTATACCTTTAGAGGGATACATTTTAAATTATTACATTAGGTTAATACACTAGTTGGTTGATTTGAAACAATTTTTATTGCGTTCAAAAATTACAAATACCTAGGTAGGTACGTAGGTATACATATAAATTTAAAATGATATGGGTACATCTTTTTAAATTTGTACATAATTGTAAAACCTTTACCGTACCGTATTCATTGAAATAGTTTTTTAATTATATTCATATTATAAACAACCCTAATTTTATATTAAACGTTTACTCTAGTTAATACAACTTTCTTTTTATTAATTTGGACTAACATATTTTATTCAATGTGATTTTGGACAAAAATGATATATCGAATTGGCAACACTGATGTCGTGTTGTGAATCGTGACAATTTTCCCATTTTAATAAATTTAAAACCCTTTCACGACTTTCTACGTAATATTTAATATAATAAAAATATATGTAATACTGAAAATTACCAAATCAAGATAAATAATGCTGCTAATGCTGATATTTTAAAGATTGTAACCAAAAGAAACACCTTCTAAATTGTTTCTTATACTCTAAAAACTGTTTCAATTCCACGCTGTCATTTCGGCAAAATAGCGATTCCGTGACATTGCAACGAGGTTACTGAATCGACATTCGATAGAAATATTTTCTTTCGATATGTAAAGTTGCGTTTATGTTGCAATGCTAGTTGACAGCGTCAAATGGCGTCAATATAATCGTATTATTGACAGACGACGTAATTTCCACTACGTTACATACGAAAATCGTTGCGAACGAAGTTAGATAATTAGCCCACCGGTTTCCAACGTGATCTGCCAAACCAGATTTCAGTGACTACAACGCCATCTAGTTTGAGTGAGGTAACCACCACAATATATTTTTAATTAATTAATATGATTCATGCTTATAAACTTGAAGGTAAGATATAAATAGTAAAGGTTAAATCTAATTATAATTATGATATGAAATGAATGTTGTAGAAGTTTAATATGATCACGTTTATTAAACACAAGATATAAGTTCTGATTTGACCGTAATAGTCGTACCTACCTACTGACTTTAAAAATAGAACCACCATACTGTGTTGATAGCCCAGTTCGGTTTCAGCGCTCGAAGTGAAAAGTACATATAAGTGAAAGAAGAAGTTAATAGTCTTAGTTTATGCATTGCTGCTGCCGCTCCATAACACATGCCTCTTTCTTGTTGTTGTGTAATTGTTTATTTTAAGTGCATCTATCCAAAAGAGCAACACACTATTCTTTCTCGTTCTTCATGTGACGAGTCTGCGTTCCGAATGAGTGGTGGAATGGGAAGGGTTAATGTAATTGTTTATACCTGATTGTTGTCCCGGGTATAGTGGTTTAAGAGAAGCCTATATATAATAAATTTATTCGAATTTGTTGAAGAAGTACCAACAATATTTAATTGTGTAATTAGTCCTTATTATGAAAATTGTTCTAGGACAATTTTTAATAATCCTTACTAATATTATAAATGCGAAAGTAACTGTGTCTGTCTGTCTGTCTGTCTCGCTTTCACGCCAAAGCTACTGAACCGATTTAAATGAAATTTAGTACGCAGATAGTCTACACGCCGAGGATGGCCATAGGCTACTTTTTTATGCGAAAAAAGGTTTGTAAGGGGTTCAAAATGGAAATACAAGGTTATCTTTATGCGGTTGAATACATGGCACACTTATTCGTCATCTTTTCATTTCACTAGCTAACAACCAATCAACACATCGCGTTTGCGCCAATAAGATATCCATCACAGAGAACAAAACCACAGATAATATAATGTAAAACGAAAGATCTTGCCGGAAACATGACGTTGACGTTTAGCGAAAATATTGTTTTTTGACACTTTTTTTGATAAAATCGTATATCATGAATGAAATGAATGAATGAAATGAGTATGAATGAAAAACACTATTGTTCCTCTCACATAAAGAATAATTACATAAATTAATATGTACATTAAATATGAAAATAATAACAAAATAATTATAATATAGAGGTAACAATGGGCGGCCTTATCGCTAAATAGCGATTTCTTCCAGGCAACCTTAGGATGGAGAGGAGTGATTAGACTGTGTCTGGTCGAGGTATAACAATTAGTTGTTGGATGTACAATTTACATATCATATACACATACATATAACTACATAATAATCATTATATATAAAATATACATACATACATATATACATATATATATATATAAATATCCCCTTGGGCACTTTGTGGCTCAGACGTGCCGTACAGGTAGTTTCTTGTTGATCCGGAGGCCTTTTGTTGATCTAATGCCAGCTGACCATATGTAAATGTTGCTCCGTTTGGAGCCACAACTGTCACGACGAGTAATAATAATAATTAAGCGATTTATACACGATTTTATACAAATCCACCTTTTTGGCATACGAGCAGGTCTTGATCCAATTCAAACGGGCCAATCAGGGCGCAGCATTTGCCAAGGGCTTCCTCATTGGCACGTTTGGGCTACTACATTATGGCTACAGTAACTTAATAATGTCTAGCTAGTATTTCAAGAATAATAGTCTATCTAATCTAAATATTTATAGAAATCAGTCTGGAGTAACGTGACTCCAGATCAAACCTCAATACTATTGTTATTTTTTGGACGGGAATTTTTCCTTTTGTAACAACGTACTGAGCGAATGAAGAGAAGACGCAACAGCGGATCTAGGGGGGAGCATCATGGAGGTCTTGGGAGTCATGGGGGGTCATGACTCTCCCTCCCCTTAGCCCAGGACTTAGGTAGACCACTAATTGAACTAAAAAATAATGAAACAGCAAAATTTTTTGCACGAACGGAGTGTTGGTGCAGTAGTATTAATTATAATTAAACATTGTTACTTAAAATATAACACTTAAAGTACTATAACACTAAAAGCAAAATAAGTATTTTCAAAATAAGATTTTGAGTTTTTGTCCAAACCTCAGATATTTTATTTATTTTAGGTATATCAATCATTACATAGTATAATATAAAACAAAGTCACTGTCGCATCTAACAAGTACATAAATAAAGAAAGAAGACTTTTTGGCTCTGAATATATTTCAAAAATCAATTACTTGTGTTGATCAATTTATATACTCGTTCTTATTTCATAGTACTTGTTTTGATCCGAATATATACAGATACCGTAACGGTCTATTAATTATGAATTTATTATTATTATTATTATTTCATTTATTTCGGATATTTATCCATCCATATTATGTTAGTAAACAACTTATTAACTATGTTAGTAATTTACAATTTTATATATTTAATTCATATATTTATGTCTCTGTCCACGTCCAGAGGCCCTGGGTCCGCAGCAATGCAGCGATATCCAGTGCCCCTGAAGTGGACAGTCCGACATATTGGATATGGTGTTTAGGAGGCTGTTTGCGCTCCCCCGAATTCTACACATCAGTGATGCAGTTCTATTTCGCATTATGGCTTCAAAACCATCTATCCGCGCTGCTGCAAACATCTTTGATACGCTACAGAATCGAGGGAGCCCAAACAACATGCTAAACCCATTATTATATTGTACGCGAAGAGCGTTGTATGCCCGCTGCGTGTACCTAAACCACAGGCTGCACGTGTAAAACGACTGACAATACGCTTTAAACAATGTTGTCTTCACGTCGTTATTACACCCAGCAAACCTATGGGCCAACACATTATATCGGACCGACAACGCTCTTCGCTCCCTCTCTATATCAGAATCATCACTTAAGTCTTCCGATACAATGTGACCGAGGTATTTAAATCGCGACACCCGATTTAATGGTGTACCATAAATACACAGCGCTGGCATATATCTTAGTTTGGTGTTATTACTATGAAACATCATGACTTCACTCTTTTTCACATTGTATCGGAGCCCGTGAGACTCTGCATATTCCTCACACATCTTCAGTAGCCGCCGAAGTGCACTAATTGACGGACTCAACAGCACCATATCGTCCGCATAACTTATACTATTAACTATAGTTCCATGTATAGAGCACCCGATCCCGGTACTGCTAAGACCCTCAATTAGATCATCCACATACATACTGAAGAGTGCAGGAGAAGACAGCCCCCCCTGCCTCACCCCACACGCCAAGGTATACTCCTCCGAGAATGATCCCGACCATTTGACCTGATTAATTTGATGATCGTACCAATATTTAAACAAATTAACCAACTCATCGGGTACAGCTAGTCGGCGCATTTTTGACCATAGTATTTTATAATCAACCAGGTCAAATGCCCTGGAAAGATCCAAGAAAGCCGCATGAACAGGTGTACTTCGATCGGTATAGTACCTGACAGTCTTCTTGAGAGCCATAATAGCAGTCTCAGTTGATAATCCTGGCTGAAAACCAAATTGCGCATCGTGACACTTAAAATATTTGCATATTCGCCTCTCAAGAATACCGTCAAGCACCTTCGCAGCAATCGTAGCCAATGAAATGGGTCTATAGTTGTCCTTGTTAGATAGATCACCATTTTTATTTTTTACAATGGGTACAACTATAGTCCTCATTAATGCACTCGGAAGATAAGAGTGTTGTACACATAAATTATACAATAGAGTCAATACCCTAAGGAGTTGCGGACCTGCACACTGGAAGTGTTCTATACTGAGCGAATCGTGACCCGGGGATTTACCCCTCGTCATAGAATTAATAACGTGTTTTATCTCTTCCGTAGAAAAATGTACTGGTACCCCCGACTTAGCACTTCCAGGACAATCCGATCGCACTCGGGATTGTAGAACTGGATCAATTTTAAAGTGGTTTTTGAACAAATCTGCAATGTCCTTTGGGTCACTCAAGCTATTGACGCTCACAGGAACGGAAGGTTTAGGGCTAAGTTTTTTAGCTAAGTTCCAGAACTTTATAAAATTCTTGCCCTTATGCTCTGCACTCAAAATATTTAACTTTATTTGTTCTGCATTATTTTGGCAATATTTTAATTTTTGCTCAAAGAATTTACTCTTTTGTCTCATATTTACAAACAGAGGCCCGTATCGGGGTTGTCCATAAAACTTCCAATTTATAAAAGCCTGTCTCGCCTCTCTATGAGCGTCCCTAACATACCTATTCCAGCCAGGCACACCACGCTTTCTCCGTGTGCCCTTTCCCGGTTTGCCACTACAAATAGCCGCTTTTCTAATTACTGAAATAATATTACTATAGAGAATGTCAATTGCCTGCCTATGTTCTTCATTGCAACATATGCTGTTACCACAACGACTGACCTCGAAAGGAACATTTATAACACTCAGACTTTCTGTACACAACTGGTAATAATGATCCATCTGCTCCACTGTTCTCGTGCCCCATATAACTGGATCTCTTACCCATTCTTGGCATCTTACTATGGTATTCGTAGTCATTACACCCAGGTTAATATGCATTACAAGCGGAAAGTGATCAGACCAATACACATCGTCATAAACCTCAACATCACACACGGTTCCTAACGCTGCTTCAGTCACAATACAATGGTCCAACCAGCGTTTACCTCCACATACATCACTAATAAACGTAAACGTACCCGAGCACCTGCCCAACTTAATATAGTCAGCACAACTCCAATGTTGTTCATTACAAAAATTTAATAATTCTGTTTCGAACAATTCACCAGGATGCGCATTAAAATCTCCCATGATATATACATTTTCAGTACCTGAACTCTCAACAATAGCTACTATTTCACTCAATATATTACAAAATTCAATAAAATTATCAGGAGAATTCGTTGGCATATATATACTGAAAAACAACATAGTGCGATCACTGAATGTAGCTTTAACGGCAACGATACGGTCACTTAAACACGGAATAACAGAGACAGACGTAAATACAGATTTTCTCCACAGGAGTGCTACTCCACCAAAGGGTCTTCCTCTTAATATCCCCATCGACATGTCAACGGCAGATTTACCAAAATAACCAAAATTATTATCTACGGTACCCAGTACCGCCAGCTCATGTGGCTACAGCCATGTCTCCTGAAGGGCAATAATGTCAACATTCTTACATAAGTTTTGTATACATTGAATCGACCTCTTTAGTGACTTACAGTTATAACTTACACATTTAGCAATATAATTATCATAATTTTGTGTATTTATATCCATTATTAAATATCAAAACAAAAATCTATATACACATAATATATATTATACCTAAACTAGATATTTTATTTTGACGAGTCCGTGTAGTAGTAGTATCCGATAAGGGTATGCGAACCCTAAGTATTATTTCAAAATGACCAGTAATTTCGAAGAAATAAGCCTTTGAATTTCAAATCAACTTACCAAACGGACGCTCAAGGTTCGATTCCCGCCACCGATTTTTTTTTGTTATTTTTTTTGTTTTGTCTTTATTTTATATTTTAAATTAACTATTTTAATAATTAAATGAATTTAATCAAACAAAACGTTGTTAAATATTAAATTAATTTTAATTTACATTACCTATTATACTTTCTAAATTGTAAAGCAGCTAACAATTATAGTAAGATCTTATAAATAATTAACATAATAAGTATAACATTTTAAATGTATTTTCTTTATTATTACAAAATATTTTTTATGCATAATATAATAGTTAATATCACTTAAAATTAATTTAATACTTAACAACTTTTTTATCGATTAAATGAATTTAATTATTAAAATAGTTAATTTTAAATATTACTTTAAAAAAAAAAAAAAAAAAAAGCCAATGGTAGGAATCAAACCCGGGATGGCTGTGTGGTACGTTGGTACACAGGTACATTCCTAACTAGTAAAATTAATTTAATACTTAACTACGTTTTTATTATAAATTAATAATCGTATAAATTTAATTAATTATTAAATTAAAAAAAAAAAACAAAATAAATAATAAAAGTAAACGATAGGATTCGAACTCGGAGTGTCTGTGTAGTAAATTGGTACACAGGTACACTACTAACTAGGCCATATTGGTGTTGCTTGTTATGGTGAAAATGGTGAAAATAGTATATATATATAAGTTACACGTACAATTTCAAAGACTTATTTCTTTAAAACTACTGGCCATTCTGAAATAAAACTTTAGGGTTTGCATATGTAATGTTTGCATATAAAATATGATTAAAGGTTACCAGTGTATTTACACTTTTACTGAACAAACAGAGTTGTTTAATACTGAAAATATTCAAATTCAAATTCAAAATATCTTTATTCATGTAGGTCTATTACAGACTCTTATGATATGTCAAATCTACCGTCAGTTCGGAATGATATCGAGATGAGAAGAACTGACAAGAAACTCAGCTCGTATTTTTTTCAAATAATAGTGGAACATGTTTATAATAAATATAGTTTTTAAAATTCAAATTTGAGAGAATAGAGTGACCACCAGCATATGCTATCGCAAAGAACAAAAAATTTAATCAGTGTTCACAACCTGAACAGACCAGTCCCCACAAGCAGCACCCGTTCACGAGTATGACGTATGAGCCAGCCATCATTGTACTCAAACATATTTGAAGGAGCACATCGACCCGGCCCACCACGCCACCACAAGTTTGAATTTATTTATATCAAAACAATGAATATTGTTGTTATAACAGCCCATGTTGTATATAAGAGTGTTAAGTCTTATTGTGTGGAAGGCATCAATTACTTTCAGTGCATTTATAGCTTTGCTCTTTTCCTAATTATTATTATTAAGTTTTAAAGTGGTTGAAATTTACGTAAGGGGTATTTATACATTATTTCTACTTTACCATTTATTTTAAGTTTTTTAAACTCTATTTATCGAGACCTATCTAATGAGTCCAAACACTATATTTCTGCTGTAAGTTTTCGAAGAGTATGTTCATCATCTGATAATACTGGTGCCAGCATGAAGTCAAGGTTAACAGATAACTAATTACTTTTATTTCGTCAAAATCTTTAGATTACGTATAATAAATTCATAATATCGCTACCTATTCAAATAAAACAAGTATTAGGTACTTCATGTACTAGTATAATCTATACTAGTATAAATATAAATATATATCGCGTATAGGTATCTACTACTATCGACGAATACATTTGGCAACAACGCGCAACATATGCGATGTTGCCGTTACGGCCGAGACCATGCCGGAAAGGCAACATCGCATATTAGAATACAAAGATAGTGTTAGAAAGAGAGAGTCAGTGGAATCAGCAATATCTACGGATCGTGGCTGGATCAACTAAGTGTGCAAGTGTATATACATATATATATATATATATATATATATATATATATACATTTGTCTTTAATTCAAAGGAAATATAAATAATGAACGCATCACATTTAAAACAGTAATAAGTACGTACGTAATATTATCACATGGTAACAGCACGTATTATGGCAAAAATAAACATCGGCTGATTTGAAAAGATTTATTTATTTTATTTATTCTTTAATACACAAAAAAAACTTGTACAAAGGCGAGCTTAATGCCATATGGCATTCTCCACCAGCTAACCTTTAGGTATACAGAAAGCGTTGTGGGGCAGTTATGTCAAAAACAACAAAATATTATAGTAATAATAGTAATCTCAGGACAATTCACACAGCTTCATCTAGACCCAAGTTAAGCTAGCTGAAGATTATGTTATGGGTACTAGACAACTGATATAAATACAAAGATTTTTTTTCGTAAATACATATATATTATCTATACATAGAAAACACCCAGACCGTTACAATCATACTCATGAATACAAATGTTTGCAGCGTGCGAGGAATCGAACCCTCGACCACCAAGCAGGAATCAAAGCGGTGTGCTAGCTAAATCGCTAGACTACCGACAACTAGCTGTACACGCGACTTCGTCCGCGTGGAATTTAACTTCTTATATTTTAGAAAAATAAAGTGAAGTGAAATTCCACACGGACGAAATCCCGTGTACAGCTAGTCATCAATAAAAAAACACGTAGGTATCTCTAATATATTATACACTAGCTGTTCCCGCGACTTCGTCCGCGTGGAATTTAACTTTATTTTTCTAAAATAAAAGTAGCCTAAGTTACTCCTTATTACATCAGCTACCTACCAAAAAAAGTACCGTCAAAATCGGTCCAGCCATTTCAGAGATTAGCCGGAACAAATAGACAGAAGGACAGACAGATAAAAATTGTAAAAAATATTATTTTGGTGTATGTACCGTATTTATATTCATATGCAAGTAGTAAAAAACGGTTATTTCAATATTACAAACAGACACTCCAATTTTATTTACATGTATAGATGTATAAATTAAAAAAAAAGTAACAGTCATAAGGCTAGTCGTATGCCTAATATATATAATAACTAGCTGTACCCGCGACTTCGTCCGCGTAAATAATGAAAAAATATTTAACTCAATTAACACAATATAAGTCAAATAAATAAGTTTCATCGTTTTAGCTTCAAAAATGATAAAAAGTAAAAATAAATATTTAATCAATAGGCTAAAAAATAAATTCCAAGCTTTTAGCTTTAAACATGACGATACATCTATATAACCTTGGATCTACTCTTTCAATCCTCTTGTAACCCTTTTTCACATTAAAAAGTAACCTACGTCCTTTCTCAGGATCTAGTCTATCTATGTCTGTTTCAAATTTCAATGTAAATCGGTTCAGTATTTTTGGCGTGTAAGCGAGACAAACAGACAAAGTTACTTTCACATTTATAATATCAGTAAGGTATAAATACCTTACTGATATTATAATAATATTTATTAAAATAAACTAACCCTAAAAAGACAAAGAAAAAAGTTTAATCGTTCTAGCTTCCACAACCACACACACAGCAAATTTCCACAATAACTTTCATTCCCTATTTTATTTTACTACCCCCCCTCCCCCTAAGAGTAAAAATTTTACAAACATTGAATGTCATATTTATTGATATTTAAACAACAGCCTAAAAATGAGTCTCAAACTTCTAGTTTTAAAAAATGACGATTCTTCCATACAGCTTACCATTGCAACCCCCTCACAATCCTTTTTTCACATTCAAAAGTACCCTATATTTTTGTCCGGGTGTAAACTAACTGTGTACCAAATTTCATTTAAATTTTTATTTTGTTTTGGAGCGTAAGACAGACAGAAATACAAACAGAGTTACTTTCACAGTTATAACATTAGTGGGGTATTTAAAAATCTACCCCAAAAGAACTAATGAAAATAGTTTCATCGTTCTAGTTTCAAAAATTACGAATTTATATAATAACTATCATCCCCTATTTTATTTTACCCCCTTAAGGGTAATTTTTTTACAAACAATGAATGTCATATTTATTTATATTTAATCAACAGACTCAAAAATAAGTTTCAAGTTTCTAGCTTCAAAAATGACGATTTTACATATAAACTTGCATCCCCTATTTTATTTTACCCCCTTAAGAGTATTTTTTTTACAAACAATGAATGTCATATGTATTTATATTTAATCAACAGTCTCAACAATAAGTTTCAAGCTTCTAGCTTCAAAAATAACGAATTTACATAAAAACTTGCATCCCTTATTTTATTTTGCCCCTTTAAGGGTAATTTTTTTACAAACAATGAATGTCATATGTATTTATATTTAATCAACAGCCTCAAAAATAAGTTTCAAGCTTCTAGCTTCAAAAATGACGATTTTACATAAAAACTTGCATCCCCTATTTTATTTTACCCCCTTAAGGGTAATTTTTTTACAAACAATGAATGTCATATGTATTTATATTTAATCAACAGTCTCAACAATAAGATTCAAACTTCTAGCTTCAAAAATGACGTGTTTACATAAAAACTTGTATCCCCTATTTTATTTTACCCCCTTAAGGGTAATTTTTTTACAAACAATGAATGTCATATGTATTTATATTTAATCAACAGTCTCAAAAATAAGTTTCAAGCTTCTAGCTTCAAAAATGACGATTCTTCCATACAATCTTTCACCCCCCTTTTAACCCCTTACAACCCTTTTTTCGCATTAAAAAGTAGCCTATGTCCGTTCTCAGGGTCTAGACTATCTGTATACCAAATTTCATTCAAATCGGTTCAGTAGTTTTGGCGTGAAAGCGAGACAGACATAAAAGAGTTACTTTCACATTTATAATATTAGTTTTTGTCGCAGCACAAAAATATATTTTTATCGTTTCCGTACACACTAATAATTTTACAGTATTAATCAACAAACCAACAATTTGTTTCTTACAATCAGCTAAATAATTTAAATAGTTCCATAATATATGGCACAATGAAAAGGTCATTTATTTTATAAAAAAGACAGTGAGTTTTTATTTTAGTGAAAAAATAAGAAAATTCTATTTTGATACAACAACCATATATTTATTAATACCTATACTTTATTAATTTTGTGTTAATGCTTTTTAAATAAACACCCACACATTATTTCTGTATAACCTACAAAAATGGGTAAATAATTTAATTTCGGATAGTGCCACACCACAACATTCTTTAAAAAATGTAAATAATAAAATGTGAAGAAATTGTGATTGTTATTAAGTTTTTTTTTAAGTTTGTCAGAACAGGGAAACAATATTTGACATTTATTATTATTGAACATTGAACATTGACTTTAATTTTTGTAATTTATATTGTAAAACTTTAAGTTGGGCTAAACTGGGCTTGTATCCAGAGCCGTAAAACAAATTAATAAAAAAAATCTCCAAATTTGTCTCGCAATCGGCCAATTTCAGGTTTAAAGAAAAAACACATACACACGATATACGATTTTATCATAAAAAAGTGTCAAAAAACAATATTTTCACTAAACGTCAACGTCATGTTTCCGGCAAGATCTTTCGTTTTACATTATGTTATCTGTGGTTTTGTTCTCTGTGATGGATACCTTATTGGCGCAAACGCACGCGATGTGTTGATTGGTTGTTAGCTAGTGAAATGAAAAGATGGCGAATGGCGCAAACGCACGCGATGTGTTGATTGGTTGTTAGCTAGTGAAATGAAAAGATGACGAATAAGGATTCAACCGCATAAAGATAACCTTGTATTTCTATTTTGAACCCCTTACAACCCTTTTTACGCATTAAAAAGTAGCCTATGTCCTTCCTCTGCGTCTAGACTATCTGCGTACTAAATTTCATTTAAATCGGTTCAGTAGTTTTGGCGTGAAAGCGAGACAGACAGATAGACAGACAGACAGAGTTATTTTCGCATTTATAATATTAGTATGGATGTAATAAATTCATTTAAACAGAAATTGCGGGAACATTATTTAAATTTGTAACTTTTTTACTGTCCTTCTCCATTTTTCACATATTTCTGTTATATCCCTATAGTTCTCTCTATATTTTCTTTTTTTCTTACTTTCAATTTGAGACTGTACTTATAATTTGATTATCGGATCATTATGTATTTACTTATATATAATATTTATACATTTATGGGTTATATATTTATGTATGTATATTGTTATTTTTTTATAGAAATGTATATTTTGCTTTGTATTTCTATATCTTTTTTTGACATTTCTTATTTATATTAGTGCACCGCCAATAATCTTTCGCTGCACCACTCATGGTTGCCTGGTAAATAACGCGGCAAGATATTAAGTCCACCACATGTACAAATTTTTTTGTGCATTAAAGTTAAATAAATAAAAAAAATACAATACTGTTTAATGAAAATGCGTATTGTCTAGTGCTTTGAGATGTATCAAAATAAGGTCAACAAAAAAGTCCGTGATGGTATATGTCTATCTCTTAAGGATAACCAACAATAACCATTTTTTATCTTTTACATTTTACGGGAATTTTTTTATCGTATGTTTCCCTTAAAATCATGTAAACTATGTTATTATGTCATAATCTAAAGAAATAATAATATTTTATAGTGAAATATCCACTATAAAATACCAAAAAGTAGCAATGTAATTCGTTACGCGCGAATCAGCTGTTATAAGGTCAAAGGTCGGTGCACCCCGCGTATTTGATAAATAGTGCTTCTCTTGATGTCTTTAAGAGAAAATGGCAGTATGTACGTTTATATGTACAAGTCCTTAAGTGTTAAGTTTTTCAAATGTACAATAAAGAATTAATATTTTTAAGTACAGTACTTACGTACATTAATATAATACCTACTTTTTACTTGTATCTATTGTTATCAAAATTAAATTATAAGTTCTTAACTTGACCACGACTATGTGACCCTCTCTTGGCGCCAAAACGAGTGAAAAAATGAACAGCATACGACGACGACGCATTACCTATAGAGTGGAGCAACTGTTTATTCAGTTTTATTCAACTATTTAGTCCCTTCACCGTTACAATGAATGGAGGCGGATATTACAATGTATGCAGCATTGCGAATATAAAATATCTAGATTAGGTATAATAAATTCATAATTGATAGACCGTTACGGTATCAGAGCCAAAAAGTCTTCTTTCTTTATTTATGTACTGTTAGATGCGAAGTGACTTTGTTTTATACTACACTATGTAATGATTGATATACCTAAAATAAATAAAATATCTGAGGTTTGGACAAAAATTCAAAAGGTACTTTATTTTGAAAAAGTATTTTGAAAATACCTATTTTGCATTTAGTATTTGAAATACAAAACACAAAACTATTTTTGTTTTTAGAGTGACATTTCTATGAATTCACTGTCGATAGCGAGCGGTGCGATGGAAAAAGATAACCGTTTATAAAAGTATAATAAATAACCCTGGACAATTAACACAGACTGATACTGAACTGATATAAATAGATATTTTTATTTTGTAAATACATATATAATATACATATAAAACACCCAGACCGATGAAAACAATCGATGACCGATGAGTACAAATGTTTGCACCGTGCGAGGAATCGAACCCGCGACCATCGGAAGTAAAGCGGTGTGCTAAACCGCTAGACTACCGAGGCAGTCGAAATATATAAATAATCTTATGAATTTAATTTATTCTAATTTGTTGGTGTGCGCGGGATGCGGTGTACGGTGCTCCCCCCTGCCTCCACCGTTGCTGGAGCTTGCATGTATGGAGCATTGCGAATATAAAATATCTAGATTAGTAAATTAATAAATTCATAATTGATAGACCGTTACGGTATCTATATATATTCGGATCAACATAAGTAGTCTTTTTTTTTTCTCTGGCAACACTGCCGATAACAGTCTTTGTCAGTTGGCTCTTATTTATTTATTGTTTTTAATTTATTACTTGTGAAATAACGATACTAGTGTATATAATCAGTGAGTTTTGGGCATAAGTAACGTCGATTATTGTTGGTGTGCAAATCTGTGATTTCTTTGTGACAAAAATCTACGTTACAAAATTTGTGGGACCGCCAACTGTCAAAGTATTGGTAATTTACAATAGAAGTCTTGGATTTCTATTGACTCCTTTAATAATTAAATACAGTTATTACACTTCACTATTACTATATCCGTTTACAAATAAACAATAATATTAAAGTTAAATATTCGATAGTGAGGAGCGGTTGTTGTTGTTGAGAGGAAAAAAAAAACTACCCACTAACATAAAATATTATTGTTATTGCAATACAGCTCATAAAATTTATTTATTATCATATTGATAATATATTCCAAATAGCTGTGCGAAACTAAACTTATGTATTTTATTAAATAACAATACAATATTAGTAATCCATAGCCATTGCTAGATATCATATGACAAATTAAGACATATTTACTGTAGTGGTAATATATAAGATTAATTATTTTTTTGTAACAGTATTGGTATTTAAAGTTTTTACTAACAATATTTATTTATTTATTTATTATTAAATTATTTATTGTATTATTTTATTGAAGGGAAATAGCGCACTTTCAATTATTATTTCTTCTATTGAATAATATTCATTGTTGTCTTGTTTCGTAGATATTTAACATAATAATTAAAAATGATGTCTCGCAGAGCATGTGATCTTGATGCTAAGCTCAAGGTGACACTCTTAGAGTTAAAAAAATCCAATGAATTAAATAAGGCCTTATTACAGGAACGAGATGAAAGTGAGATTGAAATTAAGTTGATGTCTGATAAATATGTGGCTCTGAAGAATGACCTAGTGAAGATCAGTACAGACTTTGAAGTTCTACATATCGAAAATGAAAAACTTCAAGAAATTGTAAATAAATATGATCTGTGCAGAGACACATATGAGTCAGCATTGCAGAAAATCACTCATCTAGAGCGGCACCTTGAGGAAGTTCAATCAGAAAATAAATCTTTGTTGGATCACAGGCGGTTGAGTAGTTATAACGAGACCATGGATCTGTATACAGAAATGTTAAATACTACTAGTGATCAAACATCTGCTCTGCCCCTTGTGACCATAGATTTGACAAATACACCAAGCTCCTATAGTCCTAATAAAGTACCTATTAATAGTAGTAAGAAGTTAAAAAAATATGTAAAATTAAATAAATTTATTCGAAAATCAGAAAATTTAGTGAAAAGTCATAAAAAGTGTTTAAAATCAATTATTACTAGGAAGCAAAAAATTGACTTATCAATAGAATTAAATAATTGTAAAGAAAAAATATATAACAAAGATTTAGAAATACATGAATTATCACAAAAAATTAAACTATTAGAGAACTCGTTGTCCAATTTATCTTTGAAATACGAATCAGCTAAGAATGAAATACATGAATATTCTGATCAGTTGGATAATTTAATAAAATTAGGTAACTACAACATGGAGCGGTTTGTTTCTCTTACGGATAGATGTCACTGTAATTCACCAGAGTCTGATAACTATATCCAACCGTCCCACCATAATCAGTTGAACATTGATATCTCATCCGTCACGGAACCAGACGTTTCATGTTTACCCACACGAAACAGTACAAAAGTAAATAAATGCAGCACTGTACATGAAACCATCAGGAGAACAATTATTTATTCAGATGAATTTGGCAAGGATTTAGGTAGTTTATTATCGAACTGTCTCTCGCAACAAGTAATAAATAATTGTTTTCCGGGATCAGGTATATATAAGATTATAAGAAATATAGTAAATGAAAAATATGATATTCACACGACCCTAGTAATAGCGTTAGGGAATTGTTTGCATATGCGTAAATCTGATATAGTTAATTTAATAAAATCATTATATAATATAGTGGAGCTTGGTATAGGTAAAATATTATTATGCGCATTTCCCTACTCTCAATCCCTGACTAATGAACAGAATAAGTTCATTTATAGTATAAATAATTTAATTTATTCGATGACATATCATTGTAATGATATATTTTATTTTGAAAGTAACAAATTTGTTACAAATTATTATATGACGGGAGGTAATTTTTATCTTCCTAAAAAACAAAAAAAGACTATTGCTAGTTTACTAGCGTATAACATTTATGATCCCATTATAAGTAGTATAACGGATTTAATTAGTAATATTAGTAATAATACTAATAATGTGACATGTGTTAATTTAAACTAACATCTACGACATTGGTTAAGCCACAGGATATGGTCATTATTCATCAAAATATTCGTGGCTTCTCCAGCAAAGAATTAGAATTAAGTCTATTCTTAGAATCTAACAATGTACGGGTGTTATGTCTGACAGAACATTGGCTTAAACAATATGAAATAATTTGTCCTTTTGAACATTATAATATAGCTAGTTTTTTTGCTAGGAACAATGCCATTCATGGCGGGTCAATTATTATTTTAAAAAATGATGTAGAATATAAAAACCGTCAAGACATTGTAAATATTTCTATTGAGCAAACAATTGAACTATCTTGCGTAGAATTAGTTACCTGTATAATAATTTGCGTTTATCGTCCGCCATCGGCTTGTTTTGATTCTTTTGAACTGGCTATGGAGGAAGCATTGAGACGAGTCGCACGGAGGAATAAAACATTATTTGTATGTGGCGATTTTAATGTTGATTTATTATAGGAATGCTCAATAAGCTTAAGATTGATTAACTTATTTAAATCATTTAATTTGCACAATCTTTTTTTAGAACCCACTAGGGTCGCAGGAAATTCTGCCACTTGTATAGATAATGTTTTTTGTAATTGTGAAGTAAAGGTGAAAATGAATGCTCACCGATACATACCTTTGAAATGGCGTGAAGTGAAAGTAATTTTCATTCCGAAACCTGGCAGAGGTGACTACACACAGGCCAAGTCCTTTCGACCAATTAGTCTCACATCGTTTTTACTAAAAACAATGGAGAGGCTTTGCGACAAAGAGATCAGAGACCTGATATGTATAAACAAACCACTGCACACCAACCAACACGCCTACAGTGAAGGCAAATCAACGGAATCAGCACTCCACAGCGTCGTAAGTCGCATTGGTAACTCGCTAAACTCAAAGCAGCCTACCCTAGGTGCTTTCATAGACATCGAAGGGGCCTTTGATAAAACGAACTTTACCAGTATCAGTCGCGCTCTTGCCATATATGGAGTACCAACAACTCTCATAGAATGGATAAACAACATGCTGAAAAACCGTGCAATCCAGTTCACCGTAAACACTACCACACGTGGGATCGTAAGTAGAGGATGTCCACAAGGAGGGGTCCTGTCGCCACTCCTGTGGAACTTAGTCGTCAATGAACTCATTGAGGAGCTCAACGACAACGACCTCTACACGGTAGGTTACGCAGACGACATTGCTGTACTTATATCAGGAAATTTTGAGGGAACCTTATGCGATCGCATGAGAGAAGCCTTCAGAACAATAGAGAGATGGTGCGAAAACCATGAACTCTCCGTGAATCCTTCTAAAACAGAACTCATCATGTTCACCAACAAAAGAGCTCCAGGCACTTTCAATTTACCGAAACTTAAACTTAAGGAGGAGGTCAAGTACTTGGGAGTCATACTAGACAGTAAACTTCTCTGGAATAAACACCTTGATCACAAAATCAACAAAAGCACAATTGCATTCTATCAATGCAGGAAAATGCTTGGTAATAAATAGGGTGTCTCCCCGAAAATAACTCTCTGGCTATACACATCAGTAATAAGACCAATGCTGGTATATGGGGCCTTGGTTTGGTGGACAAGGTCGAAACTTACGACCACAGTCAACAAACTAAGATCTTTCCAAAGACTTGCGTGCTCCTCAGTTACTGGATGTATGAAAACAACCCCAACAATGGCAATGGAAATAGCCCTTAACATTACACCCCTTGACCTATACATACAGCAAGAAGCAGCTATAGCTGCCACAAGATTATACCATCTTGGTCTATGGGGCAAAAACCATTACAGTTCTCACACAACCATCCTGAACCAAGCAATCGAATATGAACCTTTGATTGCCGCTCCGTGTGACAGAACTCAAGCATACCACTCGTTTAACAGGAAATACCAAATACAATTGAAGGAGGAGGAAAGGGACCAATCTGCAGTAAATGAACTACGCATTTACACAGATGGCTCCAAAACACAGAACGGTTCAGGAGCTGGGGCACATTCCCTTGACCTCAACATGAACATATCTATACCGCTCGGCAAACACAGTTCGATCTTTCAGTGCGAATGTGTTGCCCTGACCGAGGCAGCAAAAGCCGTGTACAGGTTAGGGGTCAACAATTTCAACATTAAATTCATATCGGACAGTGCAGCCGTGCTTAAAGCACTACAGAACAGAAAATCCAACAACAAACTAATAATCGAGTGCCACATCGCCCTGGAAAAAATTGCAACGCACAACGGAGTAATTATCCAGTGGATAAAGGGGCACAGCGGATCATATGGCAATGACGCCGCGGACGAACTAGCGAGAGTAGGATCCGGTATGGTGGTTGCAGGCCCCCTCCCGCTTATGCCAATACCATTCTCGCAATTTCGCACCTGGATTCGCCAGAGATCCACCGAAATACAAAACCAAAGATGGAACCTAACCACTGATTGCAAACAATCTAAAGTGGCAATTCCAAAAACGAACCATCGGTTAACAACACGTCTACTTAATCTAGATAGACAAAACCTCAAAATAATGATAGGGACAATAACGGGCCATTGTTCCTTAAACAAACACTTATACAAAATTGATGCTACAGACAGCCCCCTTTGTCGGGGCTGTTTTGAAGCTGAAGAAATTGCGGCTCACGTAATCCTGGAGTGCACGGCAGTGGCCCAACAACGAAAACAAATCCTCGGAACGGTGAGGTCGCTCCGTGAAGCCTGCGAAGACACCAGGAGTCTTCTGCGCTTTTGGGAGGAGCTTGGCTGGCTACGTTAGTAGTCTGGCTCTACACGCACAACGGCCCGAATGTGAGGCTAATTGCAGAGAATGGAGTCCAACATACGATACGATACGATACGATAGGTGAAAATGAATTTCGACTGTCTTGGATCTGATCATTATGGACAAAAAGTTATAATTGAAACTAAGGGATCCAAAGGGACTCAAACAATTACATGCAGACAAATAACACAAAAGAATTTGGCACGTTTTAAAAATAAAATTGAACATAAAATATCTAGTGTCATAGTACCTCAATATGACCCGGACATTGTATGTGAACATATTTTTAATTTAATTGAACATGAAGCTAGCAGTGAATTTAAAACAAAAACCTTTTCAACTAGTGTAAAATCAAAGTTTTGTGACTGGGCCACGTTTGGTATTTATAAGTCTAGGGCTAATCTTTACGAACTTTACGAAAAACGAAGCTATATATCCGATCCCTTATTTCATGAACATGTAAAATCTTATTCGAAAATATTTAAAAAGGTTTGTCATACAGCTAAGTCTCTCTATTTAGGTAAAATAATAACTAAATCTAAAGATAAAATAAAAGCCACTTGGAAAGTAATAAATAGCGAAACTGGAAAAGTTAATTTTCAAAATAGTAAAATAGCTTTAAATATTAATAACAAATTGGTAAATTCCGACACAGAGGTCGCGGATACATTCGAATCTTATTTCACTAATATTCCATTAATTACGACACAGGCTCTAAAATCTTCCCCGTCTGCTGCTGAAATTTTACTAACAGACAATGTTAGCAAGTCATCAGCTGTATTTAACTTTAGACATACATCATCAGTAGAAATAATGAAAATATTCAAACAGCTTAATAATAAAAAAACAGAGGATCTATGGGGTATATCTGTTAAAATACTAGATAGTATAATGGAAATTATTGCGCCCTCTCTTGCTTTTATTTTCAATAAATGTATAGATGAAGGTAAATTTCCTAACATAATGAAAATTAGTAAAATCATACCGCTTTTTAAATCTGGAGATAGGAGTGACCCAATAAATTATAGACCTATATCTATACTCCCAGCACTCAGTAAAATTTTTGAAAAAATAATCCTTTTGCAGCTTGTCAGTTATTTCAATTTAAATAATTTAATCCACAATAGTCAATTCGGTTTTTCCAAAGGTCGTTCAACTACAGACGCAGGTACAGAGTTGCTTAGACACGTATTTGCTGCATGGGAAACTAAAATGGATGCGATAGGTGTTTTTTGTGACCTTTCTAAGGCTTTTGATTGCGTTGATCATAATACATTGCTAAAAAAATTTGCTTTTTATGGCGTCAAAGACAATGCTTTAAATTTAATAAAATCTTATCTATCGGATAGAAGACAGAAAGTGAAGGTTAGCAACGCTACGTCTGACGGGTCACTTGTGCAAATGGGTGTACCTCAAGGATCTATTCTCGGTCCATTTTTATTCCTAGTTTACATTAATGATCTCCCATATGCCATGCAGGATAGATGCGGCATAGTATTATTTGCAGACGATACTTCTTTGATTTTTAAAGTTAATAGAATGACTAATAATTATGACGATGTAAATAGTGCTTTACGGCGTCTCCTGCACTGGTTTACAACTAACAATCTTATGTTAAACGCTAAAAAAACAAAATGTGTTAATTTCTCTCTGTCTAAAAGTTTTAATACTAATTGTAATATTAAATTAAATGACGAATCTCTCGAATTTATAGAATCTACTGTCTTTCTAGGAATCACACTAGATAATAAAACACAATGGGGTGCACAAATTCAAAGCCTTGCAGCGAAACTAAGTTCAGCAGCTTTTGCCGTGCGTAAGGTTAGACAGTACACTGATACTGATACTGCTAGATTAGTCTATTTTAGTTATTTTCATAGTTTACCCTCTTATGGAATATTACTATGGGGAAAAGCGGCAGATATTAAAAATATATTCATATTACAAAAACGTGCCGTTCGAGCGATCTACTGTATGAAGAGTCGTGACTCATTAAGAGAGAAATTCAAAGAGGCAAATATTCTCACCGTTGCTTCTCAATTTATATATTCAAATATCCTATATGTTCATAAAAATCTTGATTTATTTCCAAAAAACAGCAATATTCATAATATTAATACAAGATTTAAAGACAAACTTGCTGTCCCCAAGTATCGTTTAGAAAAAGTTAATAGGTCTTTTATGGGAATAGGTATAAAAATTTACAATAAGATACCAAAGGATATGTTGGAATTACCCTTAAATAAATTCAAAACATCTGTTAAATCATATTTACTGAGCAAAGCCTATTACTCACTAAACGATTACTTGAATGACGAGTGTGCATGGCAATAGTTGTTCATGCACTGAATTTTCATTTAATGTTAGACATAGACACCTATATAAATATACATTGTAAATAAACTGGCTTTAAAAAAAAAAAGTAATTCAATTGAGTTTCTTGCCAGTTCTTCTCAATTGGATCTATATACCGAACTGGACGGTAGGGAAAAAAATAAAATTATAATGTAAAAATTTGACGTTCATAAGCGGCTAAAATGTCCTACATGAATAAATGATTTTTGAATTTGAATTTGAATTTATCGCAGTAAGGACGAGTATATAAAGTGATCAACACAATTAATTGATTTTTGAAATATATTCAGATCCAAAAAGTCTTTGTGTATTCAAAAAATATCTAATTTGTTTGTGTGGGCGGGGTGCGGTGTACGGTGCTCCCCCTGCAACGGTGGAGTTACTATGTATGGAGCATTGCGAATATAAAATATCTAGATTAGTAAATTAATAAATTCATAATTGATAGACCGTTACGGTATCTATATATATCTATATATAAACACCTCTTTGGGCACTTTGTTGATCACGCCACAACCCAAACACTTGCTGATTCCACCTTTTGCACTGAATAACTTGATTTTATATTCGCAATGCTACATACATTGTAATATCCGCCTCCATTCATTGTAACGGTGGAGGGACTAAATAGTTGAATAAAACTGAATAAGCAGTTGCTCCACTCTATAGGTACTGCGTCGTCGTCGTATGCTGTTCATTTTTTCACTCGTTTTGGCGCCAAGAGAGGGTCACATAGTCGTGGACAAGTTAAGAACTTATAATTTAATTTTGATAACAATAGATACAAGTAAAAAGTAGGTATTATATTAATGTACGTAAGTACTGTACTTAAAAATATTTATTCTTTATTGTACATTTGAAAAACTTAACACTTAAGGACTTGTACATATACACGTACATACTGCCATTTTCTCTTAGAGACATCAAGAGAAGCACTATTTATCAAATACGCGGGGTGCACCGACCTTTGACCTTATAACAGCTGATTCGCGCGTAACGAATTACATTGCTACTTTTTGGTATTTTATAGTGGATATTTCACTATAAAATATTATTATTTCTTTAGATTATGACATAATAACATAGTTTACATGATTTTAAGGGAAACATACGATAAAAAAAATTCCCGTAAAATGTAAAAGATAAAAAATGGTTATTGTTGGTTATCCTTAAGAGATAGACATATACCATCACGGACTTTTTTGTTGACCTTATTTTGATACATCTCAAAGCACTAGACAATACGCATTTTCATTAAACAGTATTCTATTTTTTTTATTTATTTAACTTTAATGCACAAAAAAATTTGTACATGTGGCGGACTTAATATCTTGCCGCGTTATTTACCAGGCAACCATGAGTGGTGCAGCGAAAGATTATTGGCGGTGCACTAATATAAATAAGAAATGTCAAAAAAAGATATATAAATACAAAGCAAAATATACATTTCTATAAAAAAATAACAATATACATACATAAATTAAATATATATGTAAATATAACCCATAAATAATAATAATAATTCTTTTATTGGAACTAAAAAATATATAATATTTTACAAAGTAGGGTAGTGTAACGATAACAGCCACATTAGTAAGTAATACTGTGTCGTGGCCGTCAACGCCCACCTCCTTAAGACAGAGGCGTTAGCGTTCCAGTAGCAAATACAATAAATTTATATAATAAAAAATAACAAAAAGCAAAGCAAAGGCATGCATGATTACGTTTACAACATAACTTTTAGGAAGATAAACAAGTTAAATTAAATACAAATTTCTTAGCCAATATTCACTAATTAGGTTACCTGTATGTAAAAATATTACAATGAAAAAAAAAAAACTTAAGACGAACGAACGAATGCTATAATGTAATTTAATGTTTATGATTTGTAGTGAGCATAATTCGATTTGATGTGTTATTATATAGATCTGTAAGTATATGTATCTGTGTAAATGTATATGTTGGATGGTATGGATGTGAGTTTATTTATATATATTCAAATATATTTCAAACCTTTACGAGATTTTCAGTGTCGTCGTAATCTAATTTCTGAAGCCATTGAAACAACAATATTTTAGATTCGCGGAGTGTATGTGGATAAATGGAAACTACCTTATTAATTTTGTTATATAACACTGAACCAAGATATTGATATTGCCGTCGCACTACTGCAAGATTAGATGATTGAGTTGGACAAACTATACTAGGTCTACGTTTATTATGATGAAAGTTAGGGTTGAAAGCTATATCTGAATGTCTACGGAGTACGCTCCTGAATATGTATGTCTGTCTTACGGTCAGTACATTACAAAGGGAATACAATTCTTTAGTGGGATAATAAATAGGCTTCTTAATCATTACCTTTAGTACAGCTCTTTGGGATCTTTCCAATCGCAATAATAAGCATTTCCCTGATCCTCCCCAGGCCGAGATACAATAACTTATCAAAGAGTGTGCAAGTGCAAAATATACATTTATTAGTGTCATTAAATCTGCGCTATTTCGTAGATTTCTGAAGATATATGTCGCCGCAGCTACATTATAACCCACAAATTAAAAATAAGGAGATGAATGACGCATCTGCTGTTGATTTACCATATTGATTATCAACATTAATAGAAACTGAATCACATTCATTACATCTTTAATATAAGGACGATAGATGGAGCTACCATGCGGCTTAATATCAACGCATAATCGCTTCAATTAATGCCGCTAGATGGCGTCATTATCAGTCCTTTTTAATAACTTATGTTTGTTATTTAAAATTACTAAATATAGTAAAAACTAAATTAAATATTAAAATTTATTATGAATTAAGCAATTGTTATGTGAATTGTAAATAAATTTATCTATGTCGAGCGAATGTCGGATGTTGCGTAACGTCCGCCATTTGCGTGCGGATTTCCTTCACAATAATTAAAACTTTGATAAAATCTTGTAATCATTTTAAAAAGAAAATAATGCAATCATCTTGATTTAAATTTAAATACCAAAAAGTTATTTTTAACAATAATGTAACGTTCAATTATTTTGCATTTAAGTTGTTAACTAAAATCAACATGAAAAACATCCGGATGATTCGGTTAATAGTGTAAGTCAAATTTATTAATATTACAAGTTTATGGCTTTATTTAATTGCTAATATTATTAGAATAACTAGACGGTAATTTAAGTAATTATGCCGCTTTATTATTGTTTAATTATAAGCCTTAGGCAAAAATGGTATTTTACTTCCGGCACTGTGGCGATCGACACCTTCCGACTTGAGCGCGCGTTCAAGTTGGAGGGAACACGATTTGACCACATGGCTGGTCTTGTGAGTAAGATTCATTCTGTGTTCGGTGCTCGAGCGGCGTGTAAGTAAGTTGAAAACTCTTGTTACTTTAGTAGAATCAATTTGTAATTATAATCACATTAGAAAAGTATTGTGTTATAAAATAAAATGAAAGATAGACTATAATCATATTTAGAGATTATTATTATAATAATAAACTAATCTAATTTCGCTTGTTCTTTTATTATTTTAATGTAATGTAATGTAATTATAGGTCAACGGTTCTGCAGCTTTTTAAAAAGTATTCCTGCTTTCCTACTCCGACATCAGAAGTGGGATAGCTCCAGCGATCCCCTTTCTGCCCCGGTCATAACATTTTTTCAGATCCTGACGTTAAACCAAACCCTACGGCTACGTTATGAGTGACACCGAGCGAAATACTTCTGCAGCGAGTGCAACGATACAAGCGGACGTGACCGGTGTTTCCAGGTCGCCACCTTCAGCACCGATAGAAACCTGTGCAGGCCCGTCTCAACAAGGCGCACCTACAGCTACGGTACTCCAACAGCAGCCCGGTGATGTACCACCTAATTTTTTCTTACAAATGATGAATGTTATGCAAAATATGAGTGATAGGCTACTAAATCAACAGCAATCTGACAGAGTTAAAATTACTGACGTTTTCCTACCTTCCTATGATCCCGATGGAAACGTTGGGGTCCGTGAATGGTGTAACCACATTTCAACGGCTAAAAACACCTATCAGCTAACTGATTACGATTTACGAATGAAAGTGACAAGCTTATTGAGGGGTCGTGCTAAAGTATGGGCTGATAACTGGCTTGTGACCACCAGTACCTGGGACGAGCTGCGGCAAATAATTATTACTACTTTTGAACCTGAATCTCGCTATTCGAGAGACGTACTTAAATTCAGAGAGCATACCTATGATTCTTCTAAAGATATTGCCGAATTCTTAACTCAATCGTGGATTTTATGGAGACGCGTAACTAAGGATAAGTTAGATAACAGTGATGCTGTTGAAGCTGTTCTTGGTACTATCGGTGACGAACGTCTTAGAATAGAGTTAATGAACGCAAGAGCTACCTCAGTGCCAGAATTAATTTCGGTTGCTTCATCTATCCGTAGTAAACGTTCAAGTCAACTTAGGGTCGATCAACCTCTCCAAAAACGTGCGCGATATACAATTGACCATAGGCATACTGCGCAATATTGTAATTTTTGTAAAAGAACTGGTCACACGTTGAATAATTGTCGTAATAAGAAATCTGCTGACTTAAATTTAATCAATGACAAAAACGCAGCCAATCCTCAAAGTGGTAGACCTCACAATATTAAACACTGCTCGTTTTGCGGTAAACCAGGTCACGTGTTTGATACTTGCTTTCGGAGAGAAAAGGAGATTTCTTCTAATGTAAACTCACTCGCAAATAAAGGAAATACTTTAAATGTAATGCGTATGAGTGTCTGTGGAAAACTTATTAACACGGTATTTGATAGCGGTGCGGAATGCTCGGTCATGCGAGAATCCGTTGCGAATAAGTTACCCGGGCGTAGATGTCAAATAGTCACATACCTACGAGGCATAGGTCCATTTCCCATTATTTCCACGTCCACGCTGAAAGCAGTGTGCATAATCGACGACGTTAACGTAGAGATATTGTTTTATATTCTACCTGACCACGACATGACAACAGATGTTTTAATTGGAGCAGACATACTACATAGTTCTGGTCTTAGTGTAATCGTAACTAGAGAAAGAGCAAGACTTTGTTATAATCCTTGTATTCAATACATACAGTCAAAGAGCCCCTTATTTGAGAAAATTGACCACGACTTGACTGACGAACATCAAATCAACCAACTCCTTACTTTATTGTACAAATATTCTGAACTTTTCACACGTGGGTATTCAAAAACGCGCGTTAAAACCGGCGAATTAGAAATCCGTTTGAAAAATAAAGATAAATATGTTGAGCGAAGGCCTTACAGACTCAGTCCAGTCGAACGCACAAAGGTCAAAGACATTGTGGAGGTACTCATCAAAGCCAATATAGTGCGTGAGAGCAGATCACCTTATTCCAGCCCAATAATTCTAGTAAGAAAGAAAAATGGAGACGACCGTATGTGTGTTGACTATCGGGAGCTAAACGCTAATACAATACGCGACCATTTCCCTCTTCCACTTATTGCTGACCAGATTGATCAACTGGCAGGTGGACAGTATTACACCACACTTGATATGGCATCTGGTTTCCACCAGATACCTATCTCGCCAGACTCAATCGAAAAGACCGCATTTGTAACACCAGACGGACTTTATGAATATTTAACTATGCCCTTTGGTCTTTGTAATGCACCTTCCGTGTATCAACGATGTATAAACCGAGCCCTAGGACAGCTCCTAAACCCTGGTAGTGCTAATACCTTACATAACGATAGCGTGGCCCAGGTTTATATCGATGACGTCATCTCCAAATGTCTGACTTGGCTGTAAAAGACAAGCAAAGATTCGATAGAGGTCGCGCACAAATTCACAAATTCCAGCGCGCAAACTTTGTACTAATAAAAAATAATCCTAGAAACCAAACATCCCTTGACCTCAAATTTAGTGTCCCTTATGAAGTATACAGAGTTTTAGAAAATGATCGCTACCTCGTGAAAAAGGTAGTAGGTCATTACGGTCGACCACGCAAGGTCGCTCACGATCAGCTGAGGCGAGCGCCGCAGCCGGCAGCCGGCGCCCAGGCGGCCGTGTCGCCTGTCGGGAGCCCTGCGCTACCTGACCACTCTGCACCACTCAGTCTTCAACATTGTAGCGAGTAACAATCGTCTACTGGCATGTTGGAAAACGACGAATAGCTCGTTGTTCAAATCTGGTAATTTCTATTTTTGTTGCAAAACTATTAACCTAATATAATTTAAATAAAAAAAAAAAAAAAAAAAAAAAATAAATAAATAAATAAATAAAAAAAAAAACAATATAATTATTAACACAAAAGATGCTATTGACGTGTGGAGCCGTACAATAGCCAAATATTATGATTGGCAACACAGTTGGCCAAATATTATTAATTACTATTGGCGTGTGGAGCCGTCCAATAGTAAGAAATCCTATCCGAAAAGAATAAAATGCCTCTGTGTACCGCGGCGTTCAGGACCGCCTAGAGCACAGCATCGACCTACCCAATCCCTTAGGACCTCTGTGAAAACAGCATCGACCTTTCACCGTCACATCCTTCCCAAAAATAAAAAAAAATATATTATAAAAAAAAAAAAAAAAGCAGAAAGAAAATAATAATAATAAAAAAAAAAGACTACTGTGGTCACGTGGAGTGAACAGTACTAATATAAACCTAATTACATAACTAACTTATCATTTATAACTGCTTTCACGTGGAGTGAGCCGTGATATGATAACTAACTAATTAAGAATATTCTGACTATAGTTGCGACTGTTGTCATGTGGAATGAGCAGTCATAAATTTTGACCTTACTATTATTACTATTATTACTTCTACTTACTAATTTGGCTGTATGCTCTCTATATTAAATGATTGAATGGTACCCTGAATGTGCCAAGCCTCAGAAAAATTGTTTTATTTCCAGGTAACATGGAGCAATGCAGAGCACGCATTGCACATCAGAATGGCCGTGTCGCCGCAGCTACATTATAACCCACAAATTAAAAATAAGGAGATGAATGACGCATCTGCTGTTGATTTACCATATTGATTATGAACATTAATAGAAACTGAATCACATTCATTACATCTTTAATATAAGGACGATAGATGGAGCTACCATGCGGCTTAATATCAACGCATAATCGCTTCAATTAATGCCGCTAGATGGCGTCATTATCAGTCCTTTTTAATAACTTATGTTTGTTATTTAAAATTACTAAATATAGTAAAAACTAAATTAAATATTAAAATTTATTATGAATTAAGCAATTGTTATGTGAATTGTAAATAAATTTATCTATGTCGAGCGAATGTCGGATGTTGCGTAACGTCCGCCATTTGCGTGCGGATTTCCTTCACAATAATTAAAACTTTGATAAAATCTTGTAACCATTTTAAAAAGAAAATAATGCAATCATCTTGATTTAAATTTAAATACCAAAAAGTTATTTTTAACAATAATGTAACGTTCAATTATTTTGCATTTAAGTTGTTAACTAAAATCAACATGAAAAACATCCGGATGATTCGGTTAATAGTGTAAGTCAAATTTATTAATATTACAAGTTTATGGCTTTATTTAATTGCTAATATTATTAGAATAACTAGACGGTAATTTAAGTAATTATGCCGCTTTATTATTGTTTAATTATAAGCCTTAGGCAAAAATGGTATTTTACTTCCGGCACTGTGGCGATCGACACCTTCCGACTTGAGCGCGCGTTCAAGTTGGAGGGAACACGATTTGACCACATGGCTGGTCTTGTGAATAAGATTCATTCTGTGTTCGGTGCTCGAGCGGCGTGGAAGTAAGTTGAAAACTCTTGTTACTTTAGTAGAATCAATTTGTAATTATAATCACATTAGAAAAGTATTGTGTTATAAAATAAAATGAAAGATAGACTATAATCATATTTAGAGATTATTATTATAATAATAAACTAATCTAATTTCGCTTGTTCTTTTATTATTTTAATGTAATGTTAAACTACTACCACTAGTAGAACCGATGATCCTATTATAGGTCAACGGTTCTGCGGCTTTTTAAAAAGTATTCCTGCTTTCCTACTCCGACATATATATTAATTTCCTGACTCTAGATATTAGAGACTCAATTTGAAAGTTCCATGATAAGGTACTATCAATTTGTATGCCCAGGTATTTTATGTTATTAGTGCGAATAATTTGGAGACAATTACAATTTATGTCAGATAAGTTACATGTATATGCAGTCAGTGAAAATGAAGGATCGGGTTGAGATGATAATCTTGGAGCGAATGTCATATATCTAGTTTTGTCCATATTTAGTGTAAGTAAATTATTAAACAACCATTGCATCACAAATCGGAATGCGGATTCCGCACAATTCTGTGCTTCAGTCCAGTCTTTACCGTAAACGATTAACGCCGTATCATCTGCATAAGTGACCATTCTTGAATTCAGTAGATGTAACTTACAGAGGTCATTCACATATATTAGGAATAAAGTAGGCCCAAGGACGCTTCCCTGCGGAACCCCATAACTAAGAAATTCCTCTTCACTAACATAATTATCAATTTTCACAATTTGAGAGCGTTCCTGTAGGTAACTTGAAAAAATATTGAGTGAGAGACCACGAATACCAATATGTTCCAGTTTGCGAATTAATAAAGGAATGGAGACAGTGTCAAACGCTTTAGATAAGTCGAGAAATATAGCTATGGTTTTGAGTTTATTATTTATATTATTAGTTATTGTACCAGTTAAATCTAAGATTGCATCCTCCGTACTTTTACCAGATCTAAAACCAAATTGGTTACTAGCAATAATATTCTGTTTGTTTAAATAATTTACGAGTCTAGAGTTTAATATTTTCTCAAATATTTTGGATAGGGCTGTCAAAACAGAGATAGGTCTGTAGTTATTGACACTGCCTCCATCTCCATTTTTGTAAATGGGATGTACAAGTGCCTTCCTAAACACTGAAGGAAACAATCCAGCAGCTATACAAACATTAAAGACATGACAAATTATTGGAATCAAAACATGTTTAGCAGCTTTAATCAAAACCGTAGATATATCATCATAACCAACTGCACAATCCGATTTCATATGTAGAATAATATTCTCGATTTCTGTATTATCTGTGGGACATATTACCATAGAGTTTAGTGGATCTGGTTGATCATCGATATCAACTTCAATGTGTATTGCAGAGGGCGGATCAGAGGAAGAAATAATTTTTGATGCTAGGTTGCTACCAACAAGAGAAAAGTGACGATTAATAACGTTAACTGATTCCAACGGATCCTCTCTTATTGACAGAAGCTCGCTAGCCAAAACTTTTTTACTTTGAAGATTAGTTATAGACTTAATAAGATTCCATGTGCCTTTTTGATTATTTTTGTTTTTATTAAATTCCTTACGCTCGAATTCACGTTTCACTTTTTTAAGCAGATTATTGCAAAAGCATTTGTAACGTGTATAAGTCACCCTTGCTATTTCATTGATGCGGTTTCGTTTGAATTTCCTATATAGTTTATCTTTATTACGTATACAACGCAGAAGACCAGGAGTCATCCATGGTTTTAAGATTTTATTTTTATTTGGAATTTTTATAACAGAAGTGTTATTTTTAACTATCCTAGAAATTATATTAACCAATTTATTAGCCGCGATATTTGCGTCATTAGTATTAATTACAGAAGAAAAATCACTGTCTTCCAGCTGAGATACGCAAACGGGAATATTAGTGCGTTTAGTAATGAGCGGGGGTTTGTTCTCCAACACTTGAAGCTTGCACAGAATAAGTAATGGAGAATGGTCTGTAATCAAAGAGTCAAGTACCAATGTAATTGCAGGTTTATTAGATTTAATCATCACATGATCCAAGCAATTATCATTTCGTGTTGGAAAAGTGTGACCAGTTAGCAGTCCGTGCATAGCCAGTATATCAAGGTATTGGTCTGAATTTATATCATTATTATTGGGGAGTATGTTTATATTAATATCACCAATCAGTAAAATAGTTTTAAAGTGTTTTAAAGAGTTCATCAGTACATCCAAACAATTAATAAAATTGTTAATATTGCGATACGATGGAGAACGATATAATGATATGATGGCCATATCAGAGAAAATTTTTAATATTAAGCAATTAGCATCGGTAAAAATTGGTATTTCAACTTCGTGTACAATATTCTCCTTGATATATATTACTACCCCATCATTTTGATTTTTATAATCCGTATTATATGATTTAAAACCCGGAATGACTGGAATACGGGGACATTTGCTAAGCCAGCATTCTGACAAAACAATAACATCAACATTTATACTAATACTATTTAATAGTATTAAGAGATTGTTAAAATTAGTAGCGTTACCCAAACTCCTAATATTGACATGGATGACCTTTAGAGAATCGGTGACATTATGTAAATAGTTCTTACATTGCACTGGAGAAGTTATATAGGATTTAAAAACGTTTAATTGGTCTATATCATTGACAATCTGTGAATTATCATTCATTTCTGCTATTTGAGTTTAAGATTAACATATTGTTACGAAACTTTTCAGGGATTTCACAATTAGGCAAAGTATGAATAAGTCTGTGAGTACCACTAATATAACAAAAAATAATATAATGAATCTTGCACAATGCTAGGGAATAAGATCTAATTTGGCATGGTTGGCAACACCAGATGAATGAATGTGGAGCATTTGTTGTATGAAAGACGCAGTATGTAATGTAGTAGGAAAGATAAATCGATATTACCATCTGCACCGCAACAGTAACCAGTAAGATACAATAGCAACACAAAATTATAGTAGAATAAACACTCAGTATATTAGCGAATATCAATATTCTTAAGCATGAATGGGTCCCAATCACTAGTCATTTAACAATATCTAATCTGTTTAGATCTGACTCATCCCTTTTTTTTTTTTTTTATCGTGTGGAAAATCTTCAAAAGACCGTCACCCCGCCGGAGGGAGGGCGGGGCGGTGTGTGAGATTTGTTGAGTACCAAAAACCACACGGTGTACCTACGAGCGCCTATGCCGGAGCCAGGGGATTCGCAAGTGCATTTCTACCCCAGCTCCGACGGCGACGGCCCGCCCTGTAGATGTTGTAGGGCAGGCCCCATCTCGTTATGTGGTTAGGGCGACCTATTTCGCCCTACTCCATTGTGGAGGCGTGTGGGTACACGCGCACACCTCCGGGGCCTTTGGATTGGGGGGACTGCCTCCCTCAAGGCAGTCACCCCGGCCCCAGTGGGGGATAGAGGGGGCGGAGTTGGATACGCCCCCACCTCTAGGCCTGGCTCTTCTGCGGCGGAGGGAAGCGGGACGAGCTGACTCCCGCTCCCTTTCCGCCGCCTCCTTCCGCGAGATAACTTCCTCGCAGAAGGAGCTCACCGCCAGCCACGATCTCTCGCTACTGATCATCCTCCGAACTAAATTCGGCAGCGAGAGATCGTCCCCCACGATTCGTGTGAGGACACGGCGCTCACTCTCGAACGCTGGACATTCGTCCAGCGTGTGTTGCGCCGTGTCCTCCACACCTCCGCACTCGTGGCAGCCGGTCGTCGGCTCCTTCCTCGCCACATGACACAGATACCGCCCGAAGCATCCGTGCCCGGACAGTCTCTGCGTCATGCGGTACGTCAGTGGCCATCTCCTATTCATCCACCGTTTGAGGATGGGACGGACAGAGATCTGACTCATCCCTAATGTAATGCAACACATCTCCCTCTTTCTTTCTTATAAATATTTTACCGTTGGTCGTCCAGCAGTATCGGTAATCATTACTTTTTGAGAAATCTCTAGCGAGATAGAATAGTTTCTTCATTTTAGGTGATAAGTTTTCTGATATAAAAATAGGTTTAACCGGTCCACTAATTTTCAAATGTTCAGTAGTCAGTGACTTCTTTTCTTTAAAGTACTTTTTGGACATATGTATAAATTTTTCTTTTAAAATATTGCTAGTGAAATCAACAATGACGGTCTTATTTGCTGGATTTTTTGTTCCTATACGAAAAACATTTTTTAGGTCGTTAGGCTGAATAGGAACATTAATTATATCTCCGGTTTTTATAATAGTATTCAAAAGTTGCTGCTTAGATTCTGGTTTGTGTACAGGTATATTTCTAAGTTCTACACATGTTGATCTGGATGCCCGTTCCATTTTCTCAAGTTTTTCCTCCAATTCTTGTATGTATATCAAGTTATTATTACGGTCAGCCTGAAGTTCGTCCATTTGATTTTTTAAGGTATCATAACTTTGAGATAAGAAGGTTAAGGATAATTGAATATCACTATTTTGTATCCTAATTGTTTCTACACTTTCATTCAATTTTTCCATATTTTTGTTTTGTTGTTCTTTGAAGTCTGCGATCGTGGTCTTCATTTCCAATATAAAAGTAGATAATTCACTATCTTGATCAGATCTTGAATCAGAACATTTACGTTTTACACGAAGTGTTCTGTTTGGTAATTCGCAATCAGTACTGGTAGTATGTCTATTAGTGATGTTAGGTTCAGAAGAACTGTGCTGAAGAACAGGACAATTTAACATGGTAGTCGTGGTAGGCGGAGGTGGCGAATGATTTATAGGCATTTTGATTAATGTCCTGTATTTGTAATCAATCAGCTAAGTTCAGGAACCCAAAGTATGAAATAAATCAACTTATAGTGAGTACTCACTAAATCGCTGGCGCTTATAGTTTAAGCGGCCGACAAGTGATGCACGAAGAATGCGTCGCAAATGCAACGTAGCTTGCAATGTTATCTCCGTCTCAACTGTTGCTGATCTCTTCGTTCACTGCATTCCGCAGATACAGCTCTAGTTCTTCTTTATTATGTTTGTCTGGTACTTTGCGATGATTATTGGATTTGTTTAACAGAGGAAAAAATAAATAAATATCAAAGTGTACTTAACGCTTTCGCGGTCCGGAGGGAAGGGTAAATGTATAAATATTATATATAAGTAAATACATAATGATCCGATAATCAAATTATAAGTGCAGTCTCAAATTGAAAGTAAGAAAAACAGAAAATATAGAGAGAACTATAGGGATATAACAGAAAGATGTGAAAAAAGGAGAAGGACAGTAAAAAAGTTACAAATTTAAATAATGTTCCCGCAATTTCTGTTTAAATGAATTTATTACATTATTATATATATTAGGCATACGACTAGCCTTATGACTGTTACTTTTTTTTTAATATATACATCTATACATGTAAATAAAATTGGAGTGTCTGTTTGTAATATTGAAATAACCGTTTTTTACTACTTGCATATGAATATAAATACGGTACATACACCAAAATAACATATTTTACAAGTTTTGTCTGTCTGTCGGTCTGTTTGTTCCGGCTAATCTCTGAAATAGCTGGACCGATTTTGACGGGACTTTTTTTGGCAAGTAGCTGATGTAATAAGGAGTAACTTACGCTACTGTTATTTTAGAAAAATAAAATAAAATTTCACGCGGACGAAGTCGCTGGGGCCAGCTAGTCTATAGATATACCGAGATTTAATGTTTAAGTTGCTATTACGTTGTTGACAAAATTTTACTGTAATGTTACTATTACGTTATCCTACACAATTTGTATTATTTTGGATGAATAAATAAATAAATAAATAATAATCTATACATCTATACATATCAATAAAATTGGAGCGTCTGTTTGTAATATTGAAATAACCGTTTCATACTACATGCATATGAATATAAATACGGTACATACACCAAAATAACAATTTTTATAATTTTTGTCTGTCTGTCTGTCGGTCTGTTTGTTCCGGCTAATCTCTGAAATGGCTGGACCGATTTTGACGGTACTTTTTTTGGCAGGTAGCTGATTTATAAGAAGTAACTTAGGCTACTTTTATTTTAGAAAAATAAAGTTAAATTCCACGCGGACGAAGTCGCGGGAACAACTTGTTTTTAATAAAAACGGTTTATTTGATAGAAAAAACATCTTTTTTGTGGTACTTGAGAATGTTGAAGCCTGTTGTTTGTAATATTGAAATAACCGTTTTTTACTACTTGCATATGAATATAAATACGGTACATACACCAAAATAACATATTTTACAATTTTTGTCTGTCTGTCTGTTTGTTCCGGCTAATCTCTGAAATGGCTGGACCGATTTTGACGGGACTTTTTTTGGCAGGTAGCTGATGTAACAAGGAGTAACTTAGGCTACTTTTATTTTAGAAAAATAAAGTTAAAAACCATGTGGACGAAGTCGCGGGAACAGCTAGTGTATAATATATTAGAGATACCTACGTGTTTTTTTATTGATGATTAGCTGTACACGGGATTTCGTCCGTGTGGAATTTCACTTTATTTTTCTAAAATATAAGAAGTTAAATTCCACGCGGACGAAGTCGCGTGTACAGCTTGTTGTACAGCAGCTAGTTGTCGATAGTCTAGCGATTTAGCTAGCACACCGCTTTGATTCCTGCTTGGTGGTCGAGGGTTCGATTCCTCGCACGCTGCAAACATTTGTATTCATGAGTATGATTGTTTGTAACGGTCTGGGTGTTTTCTATGTATAGATAATATTTTTTTTGTATAACACAGGGGACAAACGAGCATGCGGCTCACCTGATGGTAAGTGATTACCGCCGCCCATGAGCACCCGCAACACCAGGGAATTGCAAGTACGTTGTCGGCCTTTTAAAAAGGAATAAGCTCTTTTCTTGAAGGTTTCAATATCGTATCGGTTTGGAAATACCATTGCTGGAAGGTGATTCCATAATGTGGTTGTGCGAGGCAAAAAGTTTCTAGAAAACCGCACGGTGGAAGACCGCCATTCATCCAGATGATCAGGATGGTATTTCAGTTTCTGGCGGGTGGTACGATGGTGAAACTCAGCAGCTGGTATTAATCCGAACAATTCCTCAGAACACTCCCCGTGATATATGCGGTAGAAAATGCACAGAGATGCAATATCACGCCGCAAAGCCAATGGGTCGAGTCTGTCACATAGACGTTGATTACCAATGATTCTGGCTGCTCGGTTCTGAATGCGGTCAAATGGAAGTAGTGTTACGTTGTATGTTACTATATCCACACTAAGAAAAATAAATAAAAAATAATCTATACGGTTGTGTTATAAAGAAAATCTTTATTAGAGTATAGAATTTAAAATAACAACAAATATGTATATTTTCTTTAATGTAGTCTCAGGGCTGTGGTTTGGTTCTGAATCTAAAGGTCACTCTGAAGTTGGAACGTTTAATCACGATACCGTCCTTATGAGTTGAGGGTAACTGGAGCAGAGATGAAGTGCAAACGACGTGACGGCAGGTGTAGCGGTAGTAATAGCAGTACGGTGTTATTATGCTCACGCGATTGTCCAACGATATATTTGGAATATCTTGCTATGTTCCAAATCCAGAACTAAATTCCCTGGAAATTACCATTAAACAGACAATTACTAAAATGTCCAATTCTTCACCCTGACTGCAACATCTACTGTGATCCCAAACAGCGGGGTAAGGCAAAACGTGATGTAAACGACCAACATATCTAGATATCTTGATGAGGCAGTCAAGGTTTATAACAAAAGCAGAAGGACGGTTACTTAAATCTAATTTTATAATACTTACTAGGTACTAACAATGATTTCTAGCTAAAGTAGGTAATGATACTAGTATTATCTCAATAACCATTACAATGGAATATTATAATAAATCAATATTTAGAAATTATATCGTGGTGTAATAAAGATTTAACGGATGATGTGAATGACAAGAAAATATTACAAGAAAATGACAAAGCAAAGCAAAGCAATATGCATTTCTACTTACAACTACTACTTAAACTAATAAATACGATAAGTGCACAACTTACCCAATTATGGGGATGTAATCACAAACAAATTATAATTAGTTTGTTTTAAAATATGATTTTAGAAAAGAACTTAGGATTTATCAATATAATATAAAATGTAGCTGTGCGAACGTCAACTCGCTCGACCGTACGTAATGTTCCTTCTCCGTGGGTAGATCTTGAGATTTATTTGTCGGTTTGCATTACGTTTACGAAGTTGCGTTTTATTATGATGCAGTAAGTTAAATTGAAACAGATTTTCGGCATTTAAACTAATAACAAAGTCGTAATAATAGTATGTTAATTAATTTATAATTTTAAATTGAGGTTGAATAAAATTGTTTGCATTTGTTGTTGTATATATATGTATATATAATGATTATTATAGATGTATGTGTAGACTTATTTTATTAAAAAAAATATTATTATTAGGATACACGCTAACCGTGACATTCCCCTTCCATAGAAAAGGGTTTTACCTATGTAAAACGCGCCATTGCTACGATCTGGTTGGATAAATAAAAGATATATCAATTATTTGTCGAAGAATCAACAACTTTCATCTTCAAATCTTTGATATGCCAGGTACCCAAGTTATGACCGTGCATATTCTCCAAAATATAAACTAGAGGTGAGCGTTTACCTATAACGCGGCATTTTTCAAATTTTGGAGCTAGTTTTTTGGCAAAATAATTGCTTTTATCGCTTTGAAAGTAGCATCTCTTCCAAACGATGTCTCCAATATAAAACTCAGTGTGTTTACGCCTTAGATTGTAACGTTCTGTTGACTTCTGATGGCTATGCCATAAGGCTTTCTGTACGTTATCAAAGACAACTGCTAAATGGCCTAGATTTTCTGAATAAATTTCACGAGGTAAAAAAATAAGATCGTTAGAATTATCATTATCAATGTAATGTGACCCACATGATACAAGTTCTCGACCATACACCAAAAAAGATGGTGTATATCCTGTAACTTCATTGACTGAGTTATTTATTGCAAACTGTATCTTGGGTAGATTTACATCCCAAGCTCTATGATCATTATTTATTAACGTTGATATGGCGGTAATAATGGTTTTGTTGTATCTTTCCACAGTATTTACTTGTGGTGTGTATTTTGGGGAAAAATGTATATTCGGAATTTTATACATGGATAGTAGTTTTTCTAGCTGATGACTAATAAACTGTGATCCATTATCCATTAATATTGTCTGTGGTATACCATGTACGAGAAAAACGCTATCTTCTAAGATCTTACAAACTGCTGTACTAGTAGCCTGTCTTAATGGGAAAAGTAGACAATACTTAGAGAAACAGCATGTTATGACAAAGATGTAATTATGTTGTTTTTTGCTGGTTGGTAATGGGCCAACTAAGTCTATAGAAAGTGTTTGAAAAGGTCGTGAACAGAATTTAGGTCTGCCCATTTTTCCGAGAGTACCATGAGTTGGTTGTTTGTAAGCAAGACAAATTTGACAGTTAGATATAAATTTTACCACATCACTGTACATGCCTGGCCAGTAGTATTTTAAAAGAAGACGATGGTAAGTTTTATAAATACCTAGATGTGCCGCTGTAGGTGTAGAGTGGTTATTATTTATAATATTCTCACGATTTTCCTTTGCTATTACTTCTTTCAGCAAAATTCGGATATAAGTAAGTTCTTACTTTTTGTATAGCGATATAAGGTATTTCTTTCTATACAATAGTTAGGAAAATTGACTGGCTTGGTTAAACAACCATTAAATAAATTAAGATACCAATTATCCGTAGTATTTAAGTTTTTAGAGGTACTAACTAATGGAGACTGAGCAGAAATTTCATTGCTAAATGTAGAAACAGCAGCAATAGGACAACGAGATAAGGCATCAGGAATAATGTTATCTTTGCCCCGTCGATGTTTAATAATAAAATTAAAGGATGAAAGTCGGACACCCCATCTAGCAAGGCGTCCAGAAGGGTTGGAAAGTGAAAGGAACCATTTCAAAGCAGAATGATCAGTATAGACAGAAAATGGTTTACCACTTTCCAAATAGCAGCGCCAATGCTCTAGTGCCGTTAATACAGCTAATGTTTCTCTTTCTGTTACGCTGTAATTACGTTCAGCTCCAGATAGAGATCTACTCATGTAGGCAATGGGATGCTCTACACCTTCCACTGTTTGCGAAAGCATAGCACCGACTCCGAAGTTGCTTGCATCGGCATGAACATCAAAAGGTAGGTCAAAGTTAGGGCATGCTAGGATAGGAGATTTTACTAGTAAGGATTTCAGCTTAAGAAACGCCCGATCTGCTTCAAGGGTCCAGGAGAACGCTGGAGAATTCTTTTTAGTCGAGGTTAGAATATTAAGTGGACCCGCGATGGTGCTGAAGTTTGGAATGAAACGTCGATACCATGAAGCTGTACCGAGAAATCGTTTTACTTCTTTCTTTGTAGAAGGAGTAGGAAAATTCAGAATAGCCTCAACTTTCTCTGGATCAGTGCGAAGTCCTTGTTGATCAACGACATAGCCAAGATATCGCATTTCATTACTAAAAAACTGGCACTTTTCTAAGTTTATGGTCAAATTCGCCTGACGTAACTTCTCTAGTACCCGTTGTAAAAGAGAAACGTGTTCCCGAAAACTACTACTTACTACAATAACATCGTCCAAATAACAGAAGACTTTTAATTCAAACTCATGACCGAAAAGCTTATCTACGAGGCGTTGTTGCGTAGCGGGTGCATTTGCCAAACCAAACGCCATTACTTTAAACATCAAGGTGCCCCGCCCAGGTACGTAAAATGCAGTCTTTTCTCGGTCAGATATATTTATTGGGATTTGCCAAAAAGCCTTTGATAAATCCAGCTTGCTAATGAATCTAGCCTCTTTTAAGTTATCTAGAATTTCAGAAACATAAGGTAAGCTGTAAGCGTCTTTTTTAGTCACCGAATTTAATTTTCTGCTATCTACACAGAAACGTGGTTTACCATCTTTTTTATTGACGAGAAGAGTGGGAGAGGACCACGGACTCTCTCAAGGTTCTATTACATCGAGTGCTAACATTTCGTCTACTTGTTCAGTGACAACACGACATTTTTCGGGAGACATACGGTAGTATCTTTGCTTAATAGGGACCGCATCTCCGGTGTTTATTTTATGTGTAATAAGATGAGTCCTTCCCAACCCCTGAATTCAAATGATATATCTTTAAATTGTTCAACTATATTATCGGCTAGTGATTTTTGATTTTCATTCAGATTATTATACGATTGAATTCCAGTGTTCGGAGATAAATTATATAAAGAGGTATTATAAAAAGGTAAGAATTGAACATCCATTAAATTGTTAGGAAAAATCTTAAATGTAGACCAGAAATCTATGCCTAACAGGAGAGGAACCTCAACTTCCGGAATAACGTACGCTTTAATTACAGCACAAATATTATTGTACACTAAAGGTAAATGAATAATTCCTATTGATTTCATTATTTGGCCACCTGCAGCTCTCACTGTAATGAACTCATTTGTATTCAGTGTAAGGCCATACTTAATGAGTATTTCGTGATAATTTTTACCCAAAATAGTAACCACTGAACCCGAATCTAAGAGGCCGTAGATGGATAGTAATTCACAGTTATTTATTTTTACTTTGACATAGGGACGTGGATCATTCGTAGGTTTAGAATCTAGGATTGTAGCGATATTATAAGTTCGACTAAAGATTTTGATAAAAGACAACCAGTTTTCCCATTCTAACTGGTTAAAATTTGACGATTTACTACAATCCGATTTATTTAGTTTTTTGGCATTTTATGATTAGGATAATTAGGTGGTTTAACGCAGTGAGGGCATGTAGGATAGGTTACGTCTTTTGTACCACATTTAAAACATATTAGAAATATAGGCTCCCTACAATTCTTTAAAGAGTGACTATTTGTACGACAGCGGGGACAGTATTGCGAGGTTTAAAATTTTCAACTACATCAACATGAACTGCATCTTTGTTAATATTGTAGGTATAATTAGTTTTCATGTGTTCAATTGGTTTAGAGTATGTATAATTTGTTTTAGGGTGACTATCAGACTTAAACGTGTTGTTACTTATTTTATGTTCGTAGTTCTTATATTGGGATGTACCAGCTTTACTGTAAGCAAATTCGGGACATAGCGTCTCTGCAGTTACTCTAGGTGGCTCCCGAAATTGCGAGAGTCGTGATTGAAAATGTTCATAATTACGGCATTGCGTACGAAGTGCATCTATAGTTTTTATTTCAGGACAGCTAGATAATGTAGCAGCGTAGCACGGCCTTATGTTATGAAGCAAAATTTCCAATTTTTCGTCTTCAGACATAGTTCGTGATAGTCGGGAAAACATACAATGCATTATAGATAAGAAAATAGTTATATTTTCACCTTCTCCCTGTGAGCGAGAGCGTATTTCAGACATAAGGCGATAATCGTAGTCGAAGTGGCTAAAATCTTTTTTAAGGAGGATAATTAGATCATCCCAAGTATTGAGAGAAGGGTTGATACTGCGATACCAGTGTAGTGCATTTCCGTTAAATATTTCAGGGGCGAACGATAATATTTTTTCCGAGTTAATATTACGAGCATGAACGAACTCTTCAACTTTTTGTATAAAAGCGCGTACACAAGTTGTTCCATCATATTTTAGTTTGCTTAGGTCAGTACTAATGCCGCGATCACAAGTGACAGCAATATTAGTAGTGACAGCTTCATCCATTTTATCGGCACAGTCGTCAACTGAAGATGTAGATGGTGCAAAGTTATATAGATCTTTTGACTGTAACTGAAGATGTTTATTCAAGTCTGTAAGATTTTTTATTTCTTCCGGAGAATTTGGATTAATTCTACTCAAACGATAATAAATATGGTTAAGAAGATTATGTGTACGAGAATACATGTTTTTATCAAACTTTGATTTAAGAGCTACAATAGCACTTTGCGATTTAATAAGACATTCTTTAGCTCCTCTTAAATCTTCCGCTGGATCAAGATGCGACTCTAAAATGTCCTCTGCTGAGAATCCACGACTTAATTTAGTGATTTGTTTTCGTAAGTCTATTACATTATCAGCAGGTGTATCACCACGAAGACCAACTTCATATTCTAATTCTGACTTTTGTAGGAGAGAAATTTAATAGTTCGCTCCATACTGAATATATAATTATAATAGATACTAGAAAAAATACTAAGTAAAATATATGTTGCTACTTTTCTAAAAAAAAAATGGTAAGATTATGTGGATATGTTGTGCAAATATCACTTAAAATCTAATTAATCAAAAACAAATATGCAAGTCCGTTCTGTTACAATTATAAATTACGAACTAAACATTAAGCCAACACCAAAGATTACTAGACAGCAAGAAATCCAATACTAGAAGAGATGACCTTTAGAACCGCGAGAATGGGCGCCAATGTGTTACGTTGTATGTTACTATATCCACACTAAGAAAAATAAATAAAAAATAATCTATACGGTTGTGTTATAAAGAAAATCTTTATTAGAATATAGAATTTAAAATAACAACAAATATGTATATTTTCTTTAATGTAGTCTCAGGGCTGTGGTTTGGTTCTGAATCTAAAGGTCACTCTGAAGTTGGAACGTTTAATCACGATACCGTCCTTATGAGTTGAGGGTAACTGGAGCAGAGATGAAGTGCAAACGACGTGACGGCAGGTGTAGCGGTAGTAATAGCAGTACGGTGTTATTATGCTCACGCGATTGTCCAACGATATATTTGGAATATCTTGCTATGTTCCAAATCCAGAACTAAATTCCCTGGAAATTACCATTAAACAGACAATTACTAAAATGTCCAATTCTTCACCCTGACTGCAACATCTACTGTGATCCCAAACAGTAAACAACCAACATATCTAGATATCTTGATGAGGCAGTCAAGGTTTATAACAAAAGCAGAAGGACGGTTACTTAAATCTAATTTTATAATACTTACTAGGTACTAACAATGATTTCTAGCTAAAGTAGGTAATGATACTAGTATTATCTCAATAACCATTATAATGGAATATTATAATAAATCAATATTTAGAAATTATATCGTGGTGTAATAAAGATTTAACGGATGATGTGAATGACAAGAAAATATTACAAGAAAATGACAAAGCAAAGCAAAGCAATATGCATTTCTACTTACAACTACTACTTAAACTAATAAATACGATAAGTGCACAACTTACCCAATTATGGGGATGTAATCACAAACAAATTATAATTAGTGTGTTTTAAAATATGATTTTAGAAAAGAACTTAGGATTTATCAATATAATATAAAATGTAGCTGTGCGAACGTCAACTCGCTCGACCGTACGTAATGTTCCTTCTCCGTGGGTAGATCTTGAGATTTATTTGTCGGTTTGCATTACGTTTACGAAGTTGCGTTTTATTATGATGCAGTAAGTTAAATTGAAACAGATTTTCGGCATTTAAACTAATAACAAAGTCGTAATAATAGTATGTTAATTAATTTATAATTTTAAATTGAGGTTGAATAAAATTGTTTGCATTTGTTGTTGTATATATATGTATATATAATGATTATTATAACCATTTTTTAAACCGTTCACTTGATACTAATAAAATACAAGTCAGAACAAAACTAGTTTTACCTAAGTGCTGTTTTGATTAAAGTAGTAATTCGTTTTATGAAATTGCGTAACGTTGTACAAATAACCTTGAGTTCGTACTTTATTTTCCAGAAAAATTCAATGTTATAAAATATTTCTTTTAAAAAGCTATTATAAAATTAAAGAAATTTTATAAATATAATAATGTTTTTGTAGAAAAATATCAACTTAAAATGATAAGTTTAGAGGAATATTCGATTGAATAGAGATTAAGGTGTAGTGATTTCTATGAAGTGGATTGTCGCAGCGCCAACCTTGTTAAAAAAAAATTATAATTTAAAAAGAGCAATGTTATGTTTGCTCATTTTCAGATAGAAAGTCTGCATTCCGAATGAGCGGTAGAATAATAAAATTCTTCATATTCGTAGCGTTTATACTAAGTTTATATGAATAAAGATTATTATTTATTCCTTATTCCTATCACTATCACTATCCTATCTCTATCCCTATCCCTATCCCTATTCCTATCACTATCTTATCTTCATCCCCATCCTTTATCCCTATTCTCCTATTCCTATTCATAGGAATAGGGATAGATATATATAGATATATTCTATTTGAAGAGGTGATGGAGGATATATAAAAAAAAAGTATTTAATAGCAGTAAAAAAAATTGTTTTGGAGATTTTAACATTGATATTCTTTGTGATACGCCCACATGTACAATAATTACTAGTTTATTTCATTCTTTCAGTATTTCATTTGAATAATGTCTTTCAGGAACCCGCAAAAACGTGTAACCGCTACGACTGCTACTTGTCTTGACAATGTTTTTGTAACTGCGAGTATATTGAAAAATTAATAATAAATAAATTTCCTTCAGATCACTGTGGTTAAGTTGTTAAGGTTAATAAAAATACTAATAACAAAAGATCAAAAGACAAATAAATGCTTACAATATTAATAAATACAAAAGCACGGTTAAATATACATTAGACATACAGTTACGATCTATCAGTCTCAGTAATCCTGATATTCTTTACACCAAGTTAATTAGTCTTTTGTCAAAAGAATACCAGAATATTTTCAAGAATAAAGAATATTGTGTTAAATCTAATTTTACAGAATGGGCAACAATGGGAATACTTAAAAGTAGAAACATTTTATTTGATTTATATGATCAAAAAAAAATATAGATTTGATGACAAATTTACGACTTGTGAGAAATTCTAAAATTTTCAAATAAGTTTGTATTGCAGCTAAATCTAATTATATAAATAAACAAATTAATCAGTGTTCTGACAAAATTAAGACAATCTGGGGAATTATAAATCAATTCTCATTAAATTAAGACAATAAGTTAATAACAGCAGCAAGAAAAAAAGATATAGTTCATATTTTCCAAGATTTTTTTGCTAATATTCCGATTGACATTACATCTTCTCTAGACTCATCTCCAATTTGAGCAAAAACATTACTAGAGGCTAATGTCGGCCCTTGCTCTTTAACATTTAAATTTTCACATGTCAGCCCTTTTCATATAATAAAAGTATTCAAACAGTTATATTTTAAAAATACGGAAGATCTCTGGGGCATGTCAATTAAAGTAATTAGTTCATTCATAGATATTGTTGCTCCTTATCCAGCTACTACTTTCAATAAATATGTTGACAATGGCGTTTTTCCTCAACTAATAAAATTTAGCAAATTAATTCCACTGTTTAAATCAGAAGATAGATTTGAGCTAGGCCAGTTCTAAGTAAAGTATTTGAGAGGATTATGTTTAACCCAATGTTAAAATACTTCAGGGATAACGGACTGCTTCACAGTCAGAAATATGGTTTCACCGCCGGCAAGTCTACTACTGTTGCAGATGTAGCGCTTATTACACATATTTAAATCATGGGTGAAGTCATAGGATGCTTACGTTTTTTGTGTCCTATCGAAGGCGTTTGATTGCGTAGACCATAAAACACTTTTGTACAAGCTCGAACATTATGGTATTAGAGATAATGAACTAAATCTAATGAAAACTTATCTAGAGGATAGGGTGCAAACTGTAGATATTGATGGTGTAAAGTCTAAGGGAACAATCTTAGGCTCATTTCTCTTCTTAATTTATATAAAGGACCTTCCCTAAATAGTAGAGAAAGTTGCAGATATAGTGTAATTTACGGATGATACTTCGTTAATGTTTAAAATTGGTCGCCAAAGTAATCAATTAGACGATGTCAATTATGCTATTCTCTGCTAAATTGGTTCACATGTATGAACCTAATATTAAATTCACGCTTCCTAATGTAAGACAAATAAATACGCAGGTATTGCTTAATGATGAAATAATAAATTTTGTGAATGTCACAGTTTTTTTAAGAATAACAATGGACTCGAAGATACAACTGGGGGCCCCATATTTCAAAATTAGTAGATTCAGTTCTGCTGCTTATGCAAGTTGAAGAATAAGACAATTAACAGACTTGGCAACGGCAAAACTTGTATATTTTAGTTATTTCCATAGCATCATGTCACATGGCATAAAGCTGCCGATGTAAATACTATATTTATTTCACATAAGAGAGCTATACGTTCTATTTATGGCATGGGCTCGAGATAGTCATTACGTCAATGCTTTAAAGAATCAAATATCCTCACCGTTGCCTCACAGTATATTTATGAAAATATTATGTATACAAGGAAAAACTTAAATAGTTTCAAAAAACTTAAAGACTGTACAAGTAGAAACTTACGCAATAAAAATAAGCTAATTTTACCTAAATGCCGTCTACACAAAGTTAGTAATTCATTCTATGATAATTGCGTAAGATTTTATAATAAACTACCAGAATCTACGCCAAATCTGACAGAGAGGCAATTCAAAATTTATATTAAACAAATGTTAGGTAAAAAAGCGTATTATAGGATAGATAGATGACAGTAATATCTAGCAAGAATAAGTTTATTTGCGGACAACGTTATATATTTTTTTTCATACTGCTTTCTTGAAATATGATAGCGTAGCGGCTTTTGTATTGATTGCCGCATACGTCCTTATGTAAAGTGAGAATACTGTAATATAATAAATGTAAGCAGCTATGACGAGGTCAAGTGGAATGAATCATGCTCACTAAAATGTCCAGACAAGTGGCGACGTGGTGGGCCGGGTCATTGGGCTCCCTAAAATATGATCAAGCGCAGTGATGGCTGGCTCATCCGTCATACTCGTGAACGAGTGCTGCTTGTAGGAACTGGTCTGTTCTTATCACTACGACTGATTTAATCTTATTGTGTTTTTATATTTGAGCCTAAGTAAATTAGTGCTGGTTGGTAGTTTGTATTCATACGTTTCGACTTGAAAAATGTGAACTTACAAGAATTGTTTAAAAGGGCAACACACAAGTTTCTTGCTTATTCTTGTTGTAATGAGACAGCTTTCCGAATAAGCGGTAGATTAAAAAAAAAATGTTGATTATTCGAAAGTCCTTAAGTTAAGTTTATTTGAATAAATGAATTTTTATTCTATTCTATTCTATTCAATACGTTAAATCAAGAAGTAGTGAAAGTGTATGCTAAACAAATCATATATATATGAATCAACTGATGTCTAGAAAGATATAATTACACCTAGTATATAGGTTAAGACACTCATGAATAAGTTAATTTCAATTTCTTAAATGATACAGTGGTTCCAGAGTTCCCTCCTCAAAAAAAATCTCTCTCATTATGATATTAGTATTATGTCACAATGCATTGTTTATTTACCTGTGATACCATCATTTTTAGTGTCTTCAATGAAGTCGCCCATTCCCTCATATTTGGGTTTATTATCCTTTCCCCTAATGATGTCTTCATCAAAACCTTTACCTCTGATTTTTTGCTATCTGAATCCATGTTGCCATCTTCAAAATCTTCCATCGTGTATTCTGGACAAATGTTCTCATCTACTGGTGTCTCTTTATTGTTTACAACTTCACTGCTTTCACTATGATCACTTTCAATAACAATAGAATCGGTTGATACATCTGTAAATTCAACATCAACATCTATATCACCTGGTACTGAGTATACATCCGTTTCCTCTTCATCCAATAGGGAATCAACATCATTGAGTGGTTCATTTACAATGGTATTGGTAGAAAGTAAGGAGCTTCTACTTAATTGAGGAGGCTGATAGTTTACAGAACTATTTGGTACTGGCAACACTTTTGGCTCTCCTTCTACTAAAGGCTTTAAAGTTTCTAATGCATTCTTTGCTCTTTCGGCAGTACTTGAAATTATGGAACTTTCTATTGATTTGTTATTAGACTCCTCAGTGATAATTCGCGATGGTCTCTTGAATACAAATTTACCCTTTCCTTTAACATTTGAGGATGTGTCCAAGTTGCCGGCATCAGACTCAGTAGTTGCATCTAAATTTATTACCGGATTAGAAAGACCAAAAAGCTTCGGTTTATTCCCCGATTTGACTGATAATGCTGAACTGCTAGGTCCAATATCATAACTAAAAGTACATCTGTCTGCTTGTGTACGTTCTACCTCGACAGATTTTACATTAGAAATCAGACCAGTTTTCGTCATAAAATCTTTCAAGTCATAATCTTCGTGGTTGTTTAATAATGATGGAGATTCAGACATATTTTTTTCAAAGTCACAATCAGCTTTAGTGATTTGGTCACTTTGGTGCCTGGCCTTCTGTGGACTTGTGTTTTTACTAGTTGTCTGTTTTATTGCTGATTTCAATGTATTTCTCCATAATGTAAGCTGTGAATATATGCTACTATTATATCCAGGTAATGCTTCTTTTGTTTTCTTTGGTATTCTGTCAAAGGCATAAAAAACTTTTTCTAATATTTCTATGTAAAGAGTCTTGCATTCCTCTATATCTTGTAAGCTTTTATTCTGTGAAAAAAAAATACAATACCTAATAAATAATAATAATAAATAAATATTCCGACAACATAAATATCAATAGTTACCGTACCCATCGATGTGCTAACCCACTAGTCTAGGCAATCATCCAACAAAGCGAGTATTCGCCAACGATTTTTTCCATAAAAAGTTATTTAATTATGATACTTTACAAGGTTTTTTTAAGTAACTGGAATGGCAAACAAGGCGCTGGAGCAAGGAGTGGCAACCGTCGCCTAAAAGAGAGGAAAGGGGATTGGTACTAATGTGGACTGATGATCTTATTGCTAGCAATGTACCATATCAGGTTGACCTCGTTTGTAAATATCATCATCATCATCGCAGCCCGGAAGACGTCCACTGCTGGACATGCTGTTTGTAAATATATACCTAAATAACTAGCTATGCCCGCAGTATATCGAAAGACGGTATGATAAACTGCAAGAGCACCAAGGCCGTCATAAATAAAAAAAACAGTAATAATAATAAATAAACACACCTCATTTGTTTTCTTTACAGCAGGATTGTTTGATATATTGAATAAAAAATCTTTCAACGACGTATCCAATTTTAAACTTCTAGGTTTTTCATCGGAAGTGCTATTCTCTGGAGTTTTTGAAACATTTCTACCCACCGGACTGTGTTGTTCCGATATTATTTTTGTAGGACTAGGTGTTGCACTTATTCGTACAGATTTATTTTTTAATGGCGATGACGCTGATGTTTCCTCAAATGCTTGTAGAAAAGAGTCCATATCGTCATCCTTGAACAAATAGAAATATTTTTATAATTTATAGAAAATAATAATGCTTTATTTGTACATCCTTACTAATATTATAAATGCGAAAGTAACTTGTCTGTCTCGCTTTCACGCCAAAACTACGGAACCGATTTATATTAAACTAGCTGTACCGGCGACTTCGTTCGCGTGGAATTTTACTTTATTTTACTAAACGTACTTTACTAAACTATTAATTAACGTAATATATTACAACCCTAATTATTAATACTATTCAAGTAGAATATTCTCAACAGAAACGTTAGGTTATGCCCTTAGTATTCAAGCCTAATCTCAATGTGATGTATTTTCATAACTGCATTTGTATAACTTCAATATGATAATTCTATTTTATAATTTGGTAATTCCACTACTTACGGAAAGCAAAATATATCTCTATATCTAAAAGGGAGTCATATTGAACAGCATTGCTACTGCTTCAGATGGTTAATATAAATAATATTCAGTACGGGTTAATTCATCTATTATATATAATTATACATATTTGTGCAGTGTAATAATTTGTGTTATATAATAAATGTGATGTGTCCTAAACCTTTACCTATATAATGCCATATGTCCAGGGTAGTAACATATCTCTATATTGATACACCACACATACAACGCACATTTAATAAAGGTTATGGTGTGAGACCTAGATAACCATATAGATATCATCTAAACTGAAGTCCCTATTGGTTGTAGAAATCTCCACAGGGATCGTCGTCTAAAACCTTCATTACGAGCTATGACCCGGCATCCTCAACTTATGGAAAATGTGACCTCATCAGATTCATCGATCTGAGCCTCTCTCCTCCTGATGAAAACTTCCACAACTATTACAATATTCTACTTCCTTACTAAAGCCTCCATAGAGATTTACGGGTCATAACATATCATCATAAACTATTGAAAATGTCACTTCAATAGTTCAATCATCGATATCGTATTTTCTCCTTCTAATAAAACTTTCAGTAACCATAATATCCAAGAATAAAACCTAGAGAAAATAATCTAATAATACTAACAATGAGCGTCTGTTTGTAATATTGAAATAACCGTTCTTTACTACATGCATATATGAATATAAATACGGTACATACACCAAAATAACATTTTTTACCATTTTTGTCTGTCTGTCTCTTTGTTCCGGCTAATCTCTGAAATGGCTGGACCGATTTTGACGGGATTTTTTTTGGCAGGTAGCTGATGTAATAAAGAGTAACTTAGGGCTACTTTTATTTTAGAAAAATTAAGTTAATTTCAGAATAATGAAGTTAATACTGCGGATTTCAATATTACTGTAATATGTCACCACTCTGATGTATCCACTGGGTTCTTCGGGCATTCAGCCATCATGTACACGTGAATATTCCTACGTGTTGCCATAAGGACGCGACGGAATTAGGATTTGCCATCAAAATGTGGAAGTATACTTAAAAGTTTTAAAATTATTACCTATTCTATATAATTTATATTTCTAACATTAGCTATCTACTATTTTTTTCCTATAAGATTGCTGCGATTCAGTCTTTGGGGTCCCGAGGTTTTGGGGTGAAAAATTGGAAATCTAACTAGCAACTAGAAAGGAAAGCAACACGAGATGGTTCTGTCTAACTACATTCGCCAGCAAAAGTATGGAATCACTTACTTGGAATTGATTCCGCGCGATCTTTAGTAATTAATAACTAGTTAGGAATAATAAAAATGGTACCATTTGAAAAGTTAAACTGTTAATTTTAAATTGATACCAAATCTAGAAGCTTGCTACTTATTTTTAGGCTTATGTTGATAGAGTTGCATAGAATTCTATATGAAAGTTTTCATTTTTGAAACTAATATGAACATAATTAACGATGAAACTTTTTTATTGGGTTAGATTACGAAAAATTCTTTTATTAGTTGGTCAAGGTATTTCAAGGTTGGTTGGTCACTATTTTATGCGGATAAAGTCGCGGGTACAGTTAGTTTATATATATTAGAGACGCATTACCTTTGGAGGAGACCATGCGATAATAAATCTTATCAATTTTATCTGTCACCTTTAATCTGTATGATATTGATTAGTGTTCAAGTAAAAAAATTGGCTGAATGTTGGCAAACCAGCCGAATCCTGCGAAAATTGACTCAAAAAAGTTATTTGTGAGCGTTTGGAATCTAGCGAACCAGCCGAATCCTGCTCCAAGCGAAAATTGACTCAAAAAAAGTTATTTGTGAGCGTTTGGAATCCTAGCGAACCAGCCGAATCCTGCTCCAAGCGAAAATTGACTCAAAAAAAGTTATTTGTGAGCGTTTGGAATCCTGAACCAACCGAATCCTGCTCCAAGCGAAAATTGACTCAAAAAAAGTTATTTGTGAGCGTTTGGAATCCTAGCGAACCAGCCGAATCCTGCTCCAAGCGAAAATTGACTCAAAAAAAGTTATTTTGTGAGCGTTTGGAATCTAAGGGAACCAGCCGAATCCTGCTCCAAGCGAAAATTGACTCAAAAAAGTTATTTGTGAGCGTTTGGAATACACTAGCGAACCAGCCGAATTTGCTCCAAGCGAAAATTGACTCAAAAAAAGTTATTTGTGAGCGTTTGTAATCCTAGCGAACCAGCCGAATCCATGCTCCGCGAAAATTGACTCAAAAAAAGTTATTTGTGAGCGTTTGGAATCCCTAGCGAACCAGCCGAATCCTGCTCCAAGCGAAAATTGACTCAAAAAAAGTTTGTGAGCGTTTGGAATCCTAGCGAACCAGCCGAATCCTGCTCCAAGCGAAAATTGACTCAAAAAAAAAGTTATTTGTGAGCATTTGGTGGACTAGTGCCGGTGTTGTTCATTTCGGCTTTGTTAGATATGGACCAGACTATTAAGGCTATTTATTATGATGTGTATTGTCAGCAATTGCAAACTATAATGCAAAAGCTAGCTGCTAAACAACCGAGGCTGGTCAATCGCCCTAGGCTACTGCTGCTTCAGGACAACGTTAGCCCACACACTGCGCAACAGACAGTTACCAAATTACAAGAGCTTCAATTCGAATGTCTAAGACATCCACAACAGATTATCATTTTTTTTTTTTAATTTGGATAATTTCTTGCATGGCAAAAAATTCAATTCCGATGGAACAGTCCAAAGTACTTTCAAAGATTTTATTGATTCTTGTCCGAATAGTTTTTTTTAGGAAAGGGATCAATGAACTACCTATGAGATGGCAAAGTGCATAAATCGCAATGATACATACTTTGATTAAGTAAATATATTATATTAAAAAAAACCGACTTTAGGTTACTCTACAATACTAACTTATAAGTTATAACTTAGTATAATATACTGTAGCCTAAGGTCTAACTTGGCCAGTTCTCATATACCAATTATTACTTTCGATTGCTAGTTACTACTAATAATAAAATAGGAACCGACAAGTAACATGTTTAGAACTTGCGAAGGCTACAGTATATTTCGTATATGAAAATTCAGTTGTTAGGACCTTAGGCTACAGTATATTAGCTTGCATGTAAGAAGAAATGATATTATATATTGTTATAAATACATTTCAGGTCAGACCATTGAACTTGACACCCATTTAGATCTCAATTTCTTTGCCGTAGAAGCTTCAACAATCAAGGTAATATATCATAATATTAAACTCGGCTATCATTTCACATTTATGTTTTTGATGGGATATCATTACTTTTTGTACGTAAATTATATTATGTGCAATTTATTTATAACTAAATTAATACCAAATTATTTTTGATAAACTACTGTGTTTTCGTATGTTTACGGGGTATAATTGTCTTTTATAGTTATTTTCTGTAACTTTTAAATGTTTGAGTATCGATGTACGCCAAATATTGCAACAATAATTAATAATTTCAAATTCTGTATTAATAACATAATAAATACGAAATTGACTATACTCTTAGTTATAAGTACGAGTATATTCTAGACAGAATCAAAATTATAGCAACTAGTGTTTACCGCTCAATGCAATATTTGAAGTTTGCTAGTTATCGACACTGATGAAGGGTTAACGTAAATTGGTAATGATCGACGTTTTCTACAATATTACTTACCGTCCAGTACAAGATGACGTACCGTAGCCAGGATGGATCAAAGTTATTTGGTGGCTATCGACGTTTTCATAGAATTTTTAGTAATCTATTATAGATGAAATAAAATCAATTAAAGTATTATTATTATTATTATTATATATTACAATTATAATAAAAATTATAACAATTTACCAGTTTCATTTTTTCCTTTATATTCACCTAATTACCTATCTGCATGCCAAATTTGAACTTCCTAGGTCATCTGAAAGTGGGTTATAATTTTGATCTATAGTTGATCAGTGATAAAAATGACGATATTTGGACGTTAATATCTAAATAACCGTTTGAGATATGTTTATGAAATTTGGAACACATATTTATCTCGCAAGTCTCAATATATGAACCAAATTTGACAGGTTTATGTGAAAGAGTTTTTGAGTTATGAGGGGGACAAAAGTGGCTCCAAATGGTTCGTGTAAATATACACACGGTGCTGTTCGCCAGTTCTCTTTACTTGAAACTCGGCTTGACACGCTACCGCGTGTCCAGATATCTCAGGACAATTCACACAGCGCCATCTAGTCCCAAGCTAAGCTAGCTAAAGCTTGTGTTACGGGTACTAGGCAACTGATACATACTCTTATATACATGTCTAATCCATACATAATATACATAGAAATCACCCAGACCAATACAAACAATCATACGCATGAAGATAAATCTTTGTACAGTGTTAGAAATCGAACCCTACGATAATCAGAAATACGGTGTATGCGGTAAACCTCTAGACCACTGAGGTCCTATTACCTACACAACATTCATTGTTATGTAGATAAAGTCCGCCAATAATAGTTTTTATCGCATATGACGTATATGTGTACAGATTATTATAACATACCTTTGTGGCTGTAATTAAAATTAAATAAACAGATAATAAAAATAATACTAACATCAAATGGATCAATGGAGTCATTACATACACTTTGATTTTTGTCTGTTTTAATTTGTTCTCCAATTGGATGGTTGGTGACATAATTTCTTGGTAATACATTTGGTGATGTAGACAGTTCTTTTGAACTGGCCTGTAACAAATTATACAGCTTTAATCAGTGTACATTTCAAAAACATAAAAGTTGTGGAATGCCCATAGTCTACTTTCAAATTAATAAAAAAAATTGTCTATGAGCATATCACAATGTTCAAGTTATTTACTAGGAAAGTTTTATCCAGGGCATTTTATAACAATCAGGTCTTTTTTTAAATTCAATCCAATTTCCAATTGATCCCTTATATCATTATTTCTTTATGCCATATTCATTTATCAGGTTGCGTATTATAGGTGTGAATGTGTAACAAAGTGACATTATATTATACTCGCTACTCGCCCCGGCTTCGCACAGGTTACAGTTAGTTTATATATATATTTCAATATACAGCCTAAAAAATAAGTTTCAAGCTTCTAGCTTTAAAAATGACGATACTTTCATACAATCTTTCATCTCCTCTTTCAAACCCCTTACAAACCTTTTTCATTAATAGGTAACCTATGTCCTTTCTCAGCATTTAGACTATCGGTGTAGCAAATTTCATGAAATAATTTCTATATTCTTGAAAGTTACTAGGATAGCACCACGAGTCGAAAACGCTGACCAGGGAAACTTACTTAACAACGACTCTTCATATTACGAGTTATTTAGTAATTAAATAAATTTAAGCTCATTCACATACCTGACTTCGGAGTGAACAGTAAGTAGGATAATTATTATTAAGTTGCAGATTATCATTAATACTTTTACATTCAATTAGCATAAAGTAAATTTGTTTTTTTTAATTCCTCCGTCCGAGGCCTACATAATTACAGTTTATTGTGATACATACATAAATATTCATTTACCATCTCAATATATTCGCAATATTTTTATTTCTACTATTCTTAGTTTTTCATTACTTATCACATATCTATTACGTGTAGACACATATATGTAATAATAATATCTTAGGACAATTCACACAGCATCTAGTCCCAAGCTAGAGCTTGTGTTATGGGTACTAGACAACTGATAGATATCCTTAGATACATTTCTAATCCATACATAATATACATAGAAAACACACAAACCAATACGAACAATCATAGGCACTCATGGAAATAAATATTTGTACCATGTTAGAAAGCGAACCCGCGTTAATAGGAAATAAAGCAGTGTGGTACACTTTAGACCATCGAGGCCATGAATGTTATGTGCATAAAGACCGCCAATAATAGTTTTTATCGCAAAAACGTCACGTACAGATAATCGATAACATATCTTTGCGGCTTTCATAATTAATTCTATACATATAAATAAAATTGGAGTGTCTGTTTGTTAAATTGAAATAACCGTTTTTTATACATGCATATGAAAATAAACACGGTACATACACCAAAAAGACATTTTTTTAGAATTTTTGTCTGTCCGTCTGTTTGTTCCGGCTAATCTCTGAAATGGCTGGACCGATTTTGACAGGACTTTTTTTGGCAGATAGCTGATATAATTAGGAGTAACTTAGGCTACTTTTATTTTAGAAATATAAAATTAGATTCGCGGTGTCGCGGGTCGAGTCCGGTCGGGTGGTCGCGGATAAGTGCGGACAAAGGCGCAGGAACAGTTAGTAGTTAATAAAACAGTACTAACATCAAATGCATCAATTGAGTCATTATTGATTGATTTTTGTTTGCTTTACTTTGTTCTTCAACTGGATGGTTGATAACATATTTTCTTGGTAATACATTTGGTGATGCAGGCAGTTCTTCTGGACTGACCTATAACGAATTATACAGTTTTAAACAGTAAACATTTCAAAAATATGACAGTTATGGAATGCCCAAAGTATACTTTCAAGTTATTAAAAAAAATGTCTATGGGCATATTACAATTTTCAAATTATTTATTGTATCTATGGGATACAACTTTTTTATTTTTCATTTCATAACTTTCAGGTTTTTTTTTTAAATCCAATAGGTTACAATTCATCCTTTATATCAAATAATTCTTTGTCATATTAATTTATCAAGTTGTTTGTGCATTACAGGTGGGAATGTGTATTGTGTAACTAACAAATACACGTATTATTATTATATTATAAATAAGGACTAGATTACAGACAAATATAAATTAATTTAAAATCGGTTCATAGACAGCTTTTTACTTTATCAACTTACTCAGACCACAGGCTACCATCTCCTACTGTGGGTTCTCGCTTGGAACAAACAGAATATAGATAGCGTCATTGCAATCAAATGAATTACTTAATATCATGCAAACATTCAAAACATATAATCTATATTTAAAAAGTCAATAAATTGTTAGAATGATATAATGGAGTAAATTTTGCATTGTTTCAACTTTGCGTTTATGTTTCCAAACTATGACTACTAGATGGCACTTTTTTCATTTGCATCACCATATTACAAACGTTTACTTCATATTTATTAAAAGTAAGCACTTATTATTTCATGTTTCTAAATTAAACAAGTAAGATGTTGGAAGCCTCAAGTGGATATTGACTCGAAGCAAGGAAGGCTGCATCATCAGCAAATATTGCTGTTGTAATTTCAGTACTTTAAGCTAAGTTGGGTGTGTACAAATTGTGTAAGTCAGGCGCTAGTACAAAGCCCTGTGGTACTACTGCAAGGATTTCTTAAAATCCTGAGGTGCAGTCTTTTTTCCTTTTTTTTCATAAGTTTTTCTAATTTTTCTGCATACTCTATGAACTTGTTCAACAGTGGAATGTCCTTTTCGAAATCCGAAATGATGATTGGGGATAATAGATTTTTCTTTGAGAACATTTGTAAGTCTATGTAGTCGGGATATTTACAAGTACTCAATTTTTATATTATTTAACTCATATTGGTAATTTTTTAGCAATGCTATAGCAATTGGTGCTATATTGCTTATAATTTTACATGCCAATTATATTGTTAACTATAATTATGATTACTTAAAAATAAATGTGATTAATTGTTTTGGCCATACAATCTATACATATAAATAAAATTAGAGTGTCTGTTTGTAATATTGAAATAACCATTTTTACTACAAACATATGAATATAATAAGGTATATACACCAAAAACACACTTTTTAAAATTTTTGCCTGTCTGTCTGTCTGTTTGTTCCGGCTAATCTCTGAAATGGCTGGACAAATTTGAACGGGACTTTTTTGGCAGGTATCTAATGTAATAAGTAGTAATCTTAGAGCTACATTTATTTTAGAAAAATATAGTATAATTCCATGCGGACGAAGTCGCGGGAACATTTAGTAAGAAATAAATATACTGTATTCTTAATTAAGTAATTTCATTGTACATTCAAAACATGTTCCTTGACCCAAATAAAGTTATATATACTGAATTTAATCAATAATTTTTATTAGCCAGAACAAACAGACAGACAGACAAAAATTGTTATTTTGGTGTATGTACCGTATTTATATTCGTATGCATGTATTAAAAAACAGTTATTTCAATGTTACAAACAGATACTCTAATTTTATTTATATGTATAGATTTGATATAGAGAAACTAAAAATTTTAAGTATTTGTCCAAAACGATGTATTGTAAATGTATTAAATTTTATATATTAAACTATATTTGTAAATAAACTTACACTGAAGAATTTGTTTGTTCAAATTTGGATTTGTTCTCTGAGATTTGTTGGTCGTTGGTGCTGTAATTAATAATCTATTATATAATTACATCATCAGCACAAGGAATTAAAATAGGTATACATAAAAAAAATTAATAAACCTCAAGCGTATATCATTTCATAAATCTTGGCTAACTTTCGTAACAGAATTTAATATAGAGGAATTTTCTTTTAAATCCATCTTCTAAAATTAACTTTAATAATTACATACCCTACATATAATTGATTAAAATATTAAATAAAATGAAAAAGACAATCAGAAATTAATCAAAATTCAAATTCAAATAGATAAGATACCTGCCTTATAGTTAGTTTTTAAATCCCGGAGGCTAAATTGACAGGTGTGAATGTCAAATTTTCAAATAATGTTACCAGCTTTAAGGAGTAGCTACGGTACCGATTTGTTTCATCGGAAACTTTATTATATTATATAACTTTAAGGGACGTTTCCACAACAAAATTTAAAATTTGCGTATATATATGTATTGGTGTTTCCATTACTGTCGTCATAGTCGTCATAGTCTATTTTAAATAGGTATTTGTTTTATAGACATACAGTGCAAAAACTGTTCTTGAGTTTCTTAATAGTTCAGTGCAAAGAATATTATTTAATCAGGTACAATCTCATAGTCAAATATTGTTGTATAATTCTATAATTACAACAAAATAAATTATTTACAAAACCTATATAAAAAAGTACATGAATATTAAAACTGCATTATTCACATTTCGTCAACAGAACTATATACAAACTTATATAGAGACGGATAATTTATTTTTAGCTTTTTAAAGCAATACATAAAATAGAAATTAGTTAATCAAACAAAGTATACCATGAGTTTCTACTATCTCTACAATGTTATTGTTACACTAGAAATAATATTCCATATGTTCATAAGAAGTACAGCAAAGTAGAGCTGGTAGTAAACCTCGGATGTTAAAAAATGGTAACCCATTGATTTTGCAATGACAGTGACTTTGGCGGGAAGTCAAATTGAGCGGGTGTTTTAAATTTTTCTCCTTTTTTGATTTTTTATTTTAATTGTAATTTTATTGTAAATATTGTATATCTTATTGTAAATACCTAAATAATAAATCAAGCAAAGAAAATGAGTGATAGTAGCGACGGGGGAAACCCCGTCGACCGTGGAAAAAGTCAACGCGGCAAAAAACGGAAGATGTCGCCGAATCATTTAATTATATCCGAGGACTATAAAATGTATACAAAACCCAATTACAAAAGACAGTTTCCTGAAAATCATAGTGTAGATTGTGTTGTCTATGTAGAATCTACAGAAAATGAAAAAGTAGGGAATAAAAACCCCATTACTTTAACAAAGTTATTCACCGAAAATGTGAAAGGCATTGCAGGTGTACACAGAGTAAACGCCTATAAAATAGGTGTGACCTTTCGAAAGCCCGCACCAGCCAATAATTTTTTAAAAATGGACAATTTTTTAAACAAGTATAAATTCAAGGCTTTTGTACCAGCATATATCACAGAAAAAACTGGTATCATAAGATACGTACCGACAGACATGTCCAACGAAGATATTTATAAAAGTATTAGTTGTGATACCGAAGTGATATCCATCAAACGTTTTATGAAAAAAGTAGAGGGAAAACTATCTCCATTGGGCACTGTAGCCGTCACATTTGCAGCTACCACTTTACCACAATATGCCTACATACAATTATTTAGATATCCTGTACACACTTATATTCCACCATTAGTCCAATGTTACAAATGTCTGAAGTTTAACCATTCAGCTAAAGTATGCCGTAGCTCACAGATGTGCTCATCATGTGCTGGTCAACACTCATACAAAGAATGTGATGTAGAAGAAATCGTTTGTATCAATTGTAGTGGTAACCACTTAGCAATTTCGAGAGATTGTCCCATTAAAAAGAAGAAAATTGAAGAAAAAAGAAGTAAATATGTCAATCACTCCTATGCCGCTGTTGTGAGTATGCCCTCAAGTAGTACAACCCCAAAGTATATCCCACTTTAGAGAAATCTTTAAATGTATATAATTCACAATTTAAACAAAATGTAAATAATAATAATACTGCATTCAATGCAGATCAAATTGTAAATAATGAAATTATAATTAATGCATTAGTTAAATCTCTTGTTGCTCTCGGTAACAACAAAGAGAAAATGTCAATAACTAATAAGACAATAAAAGAAATATTGTTGTCAAATTTAATTTAATGAATACATACTTAAATATAGCCCAGTTTAATATACAAAGCTTACAGAGTAAAAAAGCTCTGTTGCAAAAATACATGAATGAACAAAATATTGATATCTGTCTCATTAATGAGACATGGCTTAAAAGTAACAGTAAAATTCCTAAATTTACATCCTATAATTTCATATTCAAAAACTCAGTAAATACACACAATGGAGTGGGTATTTTAATAAAAGAAAATTTTAAATATAATATCATAACTACTACTTTTTATGAATCAGTTCAGAATATATATGTATTGCAATAGAAACATCCATAGGCAAATTAAACATACTATGTGTGTATTGTCCTCCTAATGGAAGATTTGATACCAACAAACTGAAAAAGTTCTACTTAGTGCTCCTAAGCCATGTCTCATTATGGGTGATTTTAATGCACATCATATTTTGTTTGGTTGTCATACAAACAATAGTAGAGGTAATAACATATACAATCTCATAGATGAACTTGACTTATGTGTGTTAAATGATGGTAGTCCAACCACCACCATTCAATCACCAAACAGGCAGGCATCAGCAATAGATATAACATTAGTTAGTCCCCGAATAGCTCCTCTCTGTGAGTGGAAAGTCCATGATGACCCGATGGGCAGCTATCACTATCCAACTCACGTAAGTGTAAATGTGAGGCCAACAGTGTATGAGGTCCGACCTGTAGAAGAAAAATTTTTATATAATAAAGCAGACTGGTCGAAATATTTTTCTTTATCAGAAAGTATTTTTTCCTACTTAAATGTACATAATAATGTAAATAATGACACACCATTACAATTTTATAATAATTTTGTTAATATTTTATATGACATCAGAGACAAGACAGTACCAAAATCAAAGTTTAAACAAACTATACACACTTTAAGAAAACCAGTGCCTTGGTGAACAAAAATGTGATGATGCTGTTCAACAGTCTAAGAGAGCCCTTTTACAATATAGAGTTACCCAACAATTGTTAACTTCATAAATTATAAAAAAAGTTGATGCTAAAAAAAAAAGAATTCTAAAGAGAACAACATAGATTCCTGGCAAGAGTTGTGTAGTAGCTTCAATAGAATGACACCTATTTCAAAAATATGGAGTTCCATTAAAAAGTTTAAAAGGATAGGTACATCTTCCAACAAAAATTTTAATGATGACTGGGTACAAAGTTTCTTAGATATGTTGACAGCTCCATCACAATGCAATGATGCAAATTTAGTTGATATATTGAATCAATCTGATAAAAATGACAGTGACTCCTTTCTCAACAGACCCTTTACACTGGCCGAGCTTCATATTTCGCTTAAGAGTAGGAAAGATACAACACCAGGTTTGGACAATATTACATATAAATTAATAAAGCAGCTACATCCAAATGCAATTAAAATACTATTAGATATATACAATAAACTTTGGGAGAATTTAATAATACCGGAATCCTGGAAAACCCAGTGTGTTATTCCAATTTTGAAACCTAATAAGGATATTAACTGTGCATCATCTTATAGGCCCATTTCCTTGTCATCGTGTCTAGGCAAACTATTTGAAAACATGTTAAAATTACGTTTGGACTACTTTACTGAAACAGAATAAATTGCCAGATATTCAGTTTGGATTCAGAAAAGGCAAAAGTTGTTCTGAAAGCTTTGTAACTCTTATATCCCTATTAAAAAAAGCAAAATTAAGTCATTCAATGTTTTGTGTATTTTTTAGATGTTAAAGGTGCTTTCGATAATGTAAATATAGAATCCTTAATTCATGTGCTACATAATTTAAATTTTACCTGCAAAATATTAAACTGGATTTTAATTTTTAAAAAACAGAACTGTTTATGTTAAGTATAATAATATCCTACATGGACCTAAATATGTTAACAGGGGAACAATGCAGGGAGCAACCCTGTCCCCTCTATTGTATGGCTTGTATACATCTGAGATACTACAAAAGTTAACATACTACAGTTTGCAGATGATTTGCTTTTATACACTGAGAGTCAAAGTTTGCCTTTGGCTATAAATAATATAAATACTGCACTAAATCAATTACAAAAGTGTTATTCAAATATTCTAAAACTAGAAATCAGTTCAGAAAAAAGCTCTGTGTTAGTATTTAGTAGAGATACATTCACACAATCTAATCTTAAAATTATGTATAATAACAAAATAATACCCATTGTCCATCAACACAAATTTTTAGGTATAGTTTTGGACAATAAATTAAAATTTGATAAACATATAGATTACATTTGTCAAAATGCAATGAGGAGCATAAATATTTTAAGATGTTTAGCAGGGACTTACTGGGGCTCTGATCCCAAAACACTCAATATACTGTATAAAAGCATAGTCAGAAGTCATTTTGATTATAGTAGTTTAGCCTATATGACTGCTAGTACCACGTTGTTGAGGAAATTAGATGTTATACAAAATATAGGGTTGAGAATCGTCCAGAGTGGAGCTATCGTTCCACCTTCTATAAATAGTATGGAAGTTGAAAATTGTATACCTCCATTGTATCTCTAAGACGTTTGCAACTTCTTGAAAGATTTTGTATAAAAGAATTCTCTTTAAGTAATAGTATTGTGCTTAAAATATTTTATATCTTTTTAGCTTTCCTGATTAGTTGTAGGTTCCCCCATGTCATCTGTTATTGTTTTGGGATCATTATACCTGAAATTTCAATAATAATGACACATGTTAAAAATGCTACAGGTGGAATATATATAAATGACAAATGGCCAGTATACAAATGTATATGTAATTCACTAATCTGTTCCTTGACACTACATTTCATTTAGATTTAATATATAACAAATATGACTTTGCAGAATTTTTAAATAAGAAATCAGAATTTTATGTTATTTATACCGATGGTTCTAAAAATTTAAATGATGTTAAAGCAGCTTATTATGATCCACAAAAGAAATATACTAAATGTATTAAACTCAAAAGTAATTGCAGCATCTTTACAGCCGAAAGTTATGCTATATTAAGTGCTTTGTTATATGTTAATAACCTTGTAAATAATGTAAATATACTAATAGTTACTGATTCAAGAGTGTATTGGAGACTTTATCCAGTGGCAATTGTACATATAAACAAAATTATATTATATATGAAATAAAAAATAGGTTAATAACTTTAAGTAAAGATAAGAATGTAGAATTTGTATGGGTACCCTCACACAGTGGCATACCTGGAAATGCGGTCGTAGACTTGGCAACTCGTCAACAATATGATGAAGATCAGACAGAGCTCAAAAGTGCCATTTACCGGACTACTACCAATATTTTAAAAGTAACTTACGAAGAGCAGTGTGGAAAGAGTACTGGAACATAAACTAAATAGAAAATAAAGGAAAATGGGTATGCAGAATTACAGCCAGACTTACCAGTGACACCTTGGTACAGCAAATTCAAATACAAGAATAGGAGACTTATCACTATCATCAATCGTCTACGTTTCGGGCCATTGTTTAGTTCCATCCCATCTCAAACAGAATTAGTAATCACAATGACAAATAGATGCAACCAATACCTGTTTCAAGATAAATGCTGACATAAACCATATTATATTTGAATGCCAAGTTTTCAATATACAACGGTTGATTCTTTGTCAGTGACATTAGTGACATCGCAGTTGAGAACACTTCACAAAGTATTCCCCGCCGCGTTCAAGATTTGCTATCTCACTTTGCATATTTTATTCCAATATGTATAACTACATTGTTATACTGTGGAAAAAATTTAATATTATAATGAATTATTACTGTTAAAATTGTACTGTCTAAGCTTATATAATATTGTTTATTTCTTACGTTTTGTATTAAATTCATTATAAAAATGTATTCGACTGAAGGACTTGTATCCATGGTCATGAATAAAGCATTATTAAAAAAATAAAAAAGGCGAATGATAAAGTTGTTCGACATTATGGTTAGTATCAAGAATATTACGAAATTACTGGATTTGAAAATACTACAGACAAAAGTAGCGTTTCATTCTTTTTTCTTCCCAGTATTCCTTGTAACCAAAGTTCAAAACTATCAATCCTCAAAATATACTATATCTGTTGATATTAATTAAACTGTGAATCGAAGTATCAGAAAAATAATTAATATTTTCTTTAATTCTCCGATATATTTCACGTTATCGATTTTATCATTTCTTTTAAAAAATACAGTCTTATCTAAACTTGTGAGTGTTATCGACTTTCCTGATAGATAAGCAATATTTTCATTTTACTAATATCAACCTGCGCGAAAAATTACGAAGAATCAAGAAAGAATTCCATCAGCATTTCCTTGAGCCAAACTATCTCTGGTAATTGAAGAGAATGTCTGTACAATGGACATTTATTGCAGGGTACCTGTACTTCGAAATAGCTGTAGTAATACTAATGATGTTGCCCATTTTTAGTCCTAGACGCTGGCACCAGTTCTTCAAGTCACGTTTGTTTTCCATACCCAATCCCATATAGGTGTCTATTTACATATTCCTGGGCATTTTTAGAGTATTCCCGTTGGATGCTATCAGAGAAATGAGGAAATATGCACATTCTGTGATGTAGCCATGCAGCATTTAACTAGTGAAATGAAAGGGAATGTGAAATTATTGAGCCCAGAGAAACTTTTACATCACTAGCTTTGCTATATTTTTACCATTTGTCATAAGACGTCTTATTACAATGCTGATAATCCAGATGAGCTGCGCGGAAGGCTGAAGCTATCATTAGGCAGGCTGATGATGACAGCCTGATTGGCTAGACAGTTTTGGCTAGTACAATAAGAGCACGAGTTTACAGAGCTAAGAGTACAGGCGAAGAATGATATGGAAAAATGTCTAGCTTCATTAGAGGAAGAGAAAGAGAAAACAAAAGAATTGAGAATGAAGCAGAAAAATGGAAGTCCAAGTATGAAGAGATTGTGTCTAATGGACAAGGTGATAAATAACTCTCTTGTTATAAACAATGGTAATTATTTGATTCTGTGATTATAATGGGGACTGATTATGCTTTATTTGTGCTCAAGTTGTAGTGAGATTAAGAATGTATTATGTTACTAGTCAATTTTAATTGTGTACAAATTTTTTTGGTATTCTAAATTGCCATATAATGAAAATAGACTAGTGATACTTTTTAGTTCTATCAATGTGTCAAAAAATGCTTAACTGAAATTACGTTTTGTGGGTTTTTTATCTTTTTGGTTTTTCAAGTCTCAATTCTGACAAATAAGTATAAAATCTGAATGTGAATTTTACAGGAAATAAATTTAAAACAGGTTGTTGCACAAGGTAAAAAAAATATTAATCTGTACTAATCAAAGATCTTTTCTATTGTTATGCATTTGTCATTTCAACAGTAAAAATTTTTAAACTAATATATTCATGGGTGCAGTTCTTTGGTTATGTATAACTAATTGTATTTTCTTTTAGACAATTATTAAGATTGATCTTAAGTGATTCAATAATTCATGACAGTATTTTTTAATATTTTGTTTTGAAGTGTATCATAAGCACATAACATAATTAAATATTCCATCTTTTTTTATCTATTACTTACAAATGGTGTAATAGTACTGAAAATAAATAAATACTTCATAGAATAAATAAGTATTAATAAGTATATGAAAGAAAATATTAGTATCATATTATATCGTATTAATAATGAATCAATAATAAAACCTGGCAATCACATTTAGATATCTCATCTAAAAAGCCAAGCTAGAGTCTATATTTTGGGTACATAGACTTCTTTGTATATACATAAAAATGTCCAGGCATAAAAATCATACTCATAAATAAGATTTTTGCATCGCGCTCGGAATTGT